>NC_045614.1:178342574-178645605 GCF_009829155.1 Mustela erminea
CAAAAAAAATCCCACATTTTGGTGGTAGACACAAATCTACAGATTCAAAAAACTGAGCAAACCCTAATTAAGACACACTTCTCCAACAACTCCACATCAGACACACTATTATTTATTTTTGAAAACTGAAAACAAAAGAAAAATTCCTGAAAGCAGTCAAAGAAAAAGAACACTTACTTTTAGGAAAAATCCAATTTATACAACAATGAATTTTTCATCTGAAAACATGGAGGCCAATAGGAGTTAGATCCTTTTTAAGTCATGAATTTTATAGCCGGTGAAACATTTCTTCAGGAATGAGAAGAAACAAAGATATTCGAAGAAGAAGGGAAACTAAGGGAATCTGTCACTATCAGACCTACTCTTAAAATTTTAAACATTTAAAAGAAATGACAGAAGTATCTTAGAGCATTAGTAAAGAAAAAAAAAAGAAAGTGTAAAATTGTGGGTATATAAAATTGTGGGTACATACAATGGGCATCCTTTATTTCACAAGTTCTATAAATCATGTCTGTTGATAAAACAAGATTATAACTGCATCTGTTACTCTAAACAATGGTGTTTCACGATGGGGAAAGTGAAGATCTACCTAAATGGAAATGAGGTTTCCACATTTCACTCAAAGTGGTAAAATGATGCTATCAGCAAACTGTTTTAAGTCATATTTGTGTCAAATTAAGTCACATATCAATAACTACCTAAAATCGAAATGGTCTAAATACACCAATGAAAAACCAGAGACTGACATGAGTGGATTAAAAGAAAGAAGGACCCAACTGTATGCTGTTTACATAAAACTTACTTCAAATTCAGTGATAAAAGTCAGTTGAGAATAGCATGGTAGAAAAAGAATCACTATGCAAATGTAAGTAAAATTTTTTTAAAAAGCTTGGTTATACTAATATTAAAGTAGATTTCAGAGCAAGGAAGTTATTATAGAAAAAGAGAGGCAATAAATAATGGTAAAAAAAAAAAAGCCCATTAGGAAGACATAATAGTCCCAAATGTGTATGCACAAAATAACAGGGCCTCAAAGTACATAAAACAAAAACTGATAGAACTGAAAAGTGAAATAAACAAATTTACAGTTATTATTGGGAGTGTCAAAGTCCCCTTCTCAGCTAGTGATATAAATACTAGATAAAAAAATCAAGAAAAGATAAAGATGGGAACAGTCAGCCAACAGGATCTAATACATACATATATATATAATATTATATATATTACACATTTTATATCACATATAAATATATATTCATATTATATACATTATATATTCTATATATGCATATATTTTTCCCAATCACTCATGGAACATTTACTAAAATAATGTGGGCCACAAAAAAAGCCTCAACAGTTTTTTTTTAAATTTTTATTTATTTATTTGACAGACAGATCACAAGTAAGCAGAGAAAAAGCCTCAACAAACTTTTAGAAAATGAAATAATGTAGAAATGCTCTCTGACCAGAATGTAATCAAATTAGAAATCAGTAACAGGAAAAAAACAGGAAATTCTCTAAACATATAAAAACTAAACAGCACTTCTAAATAATCCATAAGTATAAGAAAATGTAAGAAAGCGGCTCCTGGCTGGCTCAGTCAGTTAAGCAGCTGACTCTTGGTTTCAGCTGGGGCCCTGGGATCCAGTCCTGAATTGAGCTGACCCTGGGACACCCACTCAGTGGAGAGTCTGCTTCTCCCTTTCCCGCTTCCTCTCCCCCATCTCATGCTCTCTCTCTCTCTCAAATAAAAAATAAAATCCTTAAAATATTTTAAAAAAAGAAAATGTAAGAAACACATAGAACTTATTGAAAACAAAAACATAATTTATCAAAATACATAGGATGTAGCTAAAGCAGTGCTAAAAGAAAAACTTTTGTAGTAATAAGTACTTGTATTAGAAATGAGGAAAGTTTCAAATCAGTAAGCTAAGTTTTTACCTCAAGAAACTAGAAAAAGAAAAGTAAAATAAGTCCAGAAAATAATAAAAAGGAAGATATTTGAAGATGAAGGGAATATTTTCTCAGGGAAGAAAATAATAAAAAGCATAAATCATTGAATTGAAAATAATAGAATAATAAATTAATGAAACAAAAAGATTGTTCTTTCTAAAGAACCAATAACATTAATAAAAATAAAAAGTGAAAAAGCAAAAAATCATCAGTATAAGGATAATGAAATATGAAATATCACTACAGATCCTGTAGCCTTTAATAATATCTCAACTTGGATGACTGTCCAGAGAATTATGATGAACAAAAGAGTCTGACCTGACCCTGTAAGGTTACAAACTTTGTAACTCCATTTATATAATATTTTTGAAATGACAAAATTCAGGGATGGAGGGCTTAGTCAGGGAATAAGAATATTGGGGAGTATGTAGGTACAATTCTAATAGTAAATTAGGAAGAACACTTTGATGATGGGATTGTTCAGTTTCTTGTCTGTTAGTGGTAGATACTTCAATCTACACATGTGAAATAATATATAGAACTAAATACACACACACATGAATGAGTAAGTAAAATTGGGAAAGTCTGAGTAAGATTGGTGGATTATAATCAATATCAATAATGTGATTCAAAATTTTATCACTAGAGGAAACTGGGTAAAGGGTACACATTATTTTTTATAATAACAAATCAATCTACCATTCTCTCAAAATTTCAATTAAAAATGTATTTTTGTTGAGATTTTTAAAACAGCTATGATCTTCAGACATGTCATTTTTCCCATTTTTTCATCTTGATGCTACAAGTTTCTGTGTTTTTGTTTTTTTTTTTAAACTCATTTTCTGGGTGCCTGGGTGGCTCAGTGGGTTAAAGCCTCTGCCTTCAGCTCAGGTCATGATCACAGTGTCCTGGGATCGAGCCCCCATCGGGCTCTCTGCTCAGCGGGGAGCCTGCTTCCCTTCCTCTCTTTCTGCTTGCCTCTCTGCCTACTTGTAATCTCTGTCTGTCACATAAATAAAATCTTTTAAAAAAACCCCACAAAAACCCATTTTCTCTCTCCTCTTCCTTCTTCTAACTCACTCCTATTTTTGGTTCTATATTATTTTTTCTTTTATTTCCTATGTATGAAACATTTTACACTGGAAAAAAAGGGTTAGACAAAACTGCATAGACTCATTGCAAAAAATTGTAAATTTAATTCCTGGTCAATATTTCAAAATCAAGAATTCTTATTACTTTCCAACTTAGGATCCCTTTATACAGCCAAGCAAATTTTGTAAAATAGTCCTGGCCAAGTTTTATAACAGTGACTATTAGTTCTTATTACCTATACGTTTACTCTCTTCGGGAAAAATTCTCATTAATCTCATTTCACTGACAAGTTACTATTATTTATTGTTTATCTTAATGGAAAAGAAAAAAAATAACACTTAACGCAAGTTAAAACAGCCAGCATGGAAACTCTGGCTTGGCAAAATTCCAATTATGACTATTTTTTATCATGTGATCCATATTAAAATGTTGTGCTTCTATTTAGTATTTTAGTCAATGAGAGACTACTGATGGCTTGGAAGAGTGATGCATCATAATTCACATTTGTGGGCTCAAAATGAATGCAAAGAGGGAGAGAGTCCATTTATAAGGCTGTTGTTGAAGTGTCAACATAAAGGTTGCCAACATAAAAAGAGGATATTCCACAGGCAGTACAACCTTTAAATTTCTTTTTTTTCCTTCTTTTTAAATCAAATTTATTCCCAAATTCTCATTTAAAACCTTTCATTGTTACTTGTTTAGGGTTTATATAGTAGCTTTAGTGGTTGAAAATTAATATTTATATTCATACTGATAAGTAAGATAAGCAATTAGGTAAGATAAGCAATAATATAAATGTTAATATGCATATTTTTGAGAATATTAGTGTAATTTAGTCCTGGCTGGTTATCAAATACTGAGTTACATTAAAAGATTTATGGGCATTCCTTAAAAGAGCAAGAATTTTATACATTGTAACTTCTCTTGTTAATGTTTAGGGAGCCCAAAAATACTATGGAAATTTCTATCCTTTGTTTATAATGCTCGTTTGCAAGAGAGTCATGGAAACTTTAGGGAGGCTAAAAGGCCTGCGATTTTCCTGGGAAGATTTTGGCATTGAGGAAGGAAAGAGACCTTAACTTGTTTCCCATTGTAACCCAGATGTTTCTTGTTGCTTCCCTTCTCTGGAATCCAGGCAAATTAGACTTAAACTTTACATACTTATATTTAGTAGCTCCAAACCATCCCCAAATTCCCAGACTTCACTTCCTTGTAAAGTTCCACCTTTTAATTCAATTATCATGGTCATGGTCATGGCAAAGCCTCCTTTGAAGCATGATTCTCTCTGTTGCTGGTCACCCCTACAAGTACAGACCAGAAACATATTTTGACTTTTTTTCTTGAGGGTTATAGCCTCTATAGAAAGCCCATCGTTTTGCACCTTATCAGATAGAGGTAAAAATAGAGTTTCTTGGTTAAATTCTTGGTCACCTGGTGTGTAGAAGGCATTCAATCCTAAAGTCCTGAACATATCATGCATTGTTTTCCTGATCCGGCTTAATGGGGGCAGAGGATTTATATCAGACATTAAACTGTGTTTTTGTATTTTGATGGAAACATAGTTACTCACATACTTTATCAAGTCTCCAAATGATGTCCTAAATGGTATGGACATGAAATTATTGACTCTGAATTGATCTAAAACACATACGTTCTTAGACATAGACACATATTTGTGGTCTGTGGTGTTGAAAGTTTGAGAAGGCTTTTGGTGCAGCCAAGAACCCAATGCAGCAGATCTTGGGTTATGTTACTGTGGAGCAGTGAGCAATTATTTGCTTAACCTCAGGGCTGCATAGGCTGAACTGACCAACCACCCTGATCCCTCAGCCTGAGAGAAGTTAATATCAGCAACCAAAGCTCTGGACTTCTCTAACATGGTGGGTAGCGGAGATCACCAAGTGTTGGGCTTGCCTCTGCTTGTACATCAGAAGTCCTTCACTGCTTGCCAGTTGTGACTGTTAACTGGAGAGGAAATGACTTTATAGAGATCAACTGTTGGAATGTGGACCTACCTGGGTAATCTGATTGAGAATATAGGATACAACGTGGAAGAGACTGCATGATAGTCTAAAGTGGACCATGGACTTTGCATCTAGGTCATCAGTTCAAAGTCTAGTTCTGTCAATATCTGTGTCACTTTGCACAAAATATTTACCTTCTTTATGCTTCTCTGTTTTTAAACAATAGTGAGTATTTCACATGGTTATTATGAAGATTAAATGAATTCACATAGGTAAATTACTCAGAACTTTTGCCTGGCATGTTTTAAGCCTTACATAAGCATTTTCTTCTATTATTTAAGAGAATGCACGACGTATCTTTTCATTCTTCCACTTTTCTATTGCAGGAGCGAGCACATTGTTCAAACTTACCATTTCACAATAATTTAAGCATCTGTTTATGTTTTTGTAACAGATTTTTTTTTAAGTCAAGGAAACTGTCACATTTAATACAATTTCTTGACATCTCAAAGTGTTCTTTTATTAGGGAATCATAAACTGTTACAAAGTTTTTAACCAAGATGGCAGCTTCTATTAGGCACAAATAACTTTTGCAGGTGATGGTGAAGCTGAGAGAAAAGGAACTGCAGACTGTCTCAATATTGTAAATTTTAAATTTAGTCAGCTACCAAATGTCTCTTTCCTATCCCTTTTCCTAGACCCTGGAATCTGTGCTGACTGAGCCCATCTGGGAACACAAACCAACCAGATGGCCATTGTGAACTGTTGGGGAGACCCCGCGGCAGTGAAAGTTAGTTTCAGAAAAGAAAGCTCTTTGGGACACAATGAATACAGGCCTAATTTATATTTGAGGGCTTTAGATGGAGATTAAGTCCAACAGTGGCATGATATTAAACCACAGTTGGGAGGGTTTTTTGTTTTTATGCCATTGAAGCTGAATTATAAGTTTGGGGAGCTTTGCAAGTGTGAAAAGAGATGCCATAAAAGGAAAGGGAAGCTGAATAATTGTATGGCTGTGCAGGTTACAAACAGTATGTAAAAGGACTGAGGTTAAAGAGCCTCATCAAAGCAATGCCTTCTTCAATCGATTTTTGTCACAAGGATTATGACTTTAGGAGAGGTATAACCAGCAGGGGATAAAGGAGTGGCATTCCCCCTTCTTTTAATGCCAAAAGTACTTGAACAATTGATAACAAGGGATTAGAAACTGAAAATATATTGTGGCCTTGCTCTATTCAGACTAGTGTCAAGGTTGAAGGGACATGGTTCATGAATTTGAGAAGCATTAGTGCACTAGTTATGGGGAATCCACAGACCTCATGTGTCTAGAGGCTCAGCAAATACCATGATGATAAAAATTAGTTCTGGCCTAAGTTAATCAGTAAATCAGATACAGATACTCATCTGGCCTTTCAGACATGATCTTAATCCTCCCTTCATCTTTTCTTTATTAGATGGCATATATTAGATTTAGTTATTTCATCGAAGATCCTTTTCCTGTGGGAGATGGTTTATAAACACTGAAGAGGGATTCTGGAACAATAAACTGAAGCTCAATCAACACCAGCCTAAATGAAAAATGCAATTAATGTTTGTCATATTTTTTCCATGCTTGGTGACTCTAATTTATAGTAAACCACATTTTGCAATTCACAGTTGTCTTAGACAGTTTGTGACTGACTCTATCATGACTATTAACTAATTATCCTTTCATTAAGTAACAGCAATGTGTTGGGGACCATAGGTGGCAGGCCCAAGGGAATGCAAAGATGAATATTCTTCCTCCCTTCAGGCATCTCACTGTTTAGTAGTTTGGAAAAAAATATTAGAAATTATACAAAGTGCTAAATGCAATGATAGAGATATACTCAGGACATTAAACTACCAGCAAGCCCTTTAATATAAATAGGGTTACAGAGAGACAGACAGTGAAGTTGGCAGATAAGGACAAATGGAAAACATCACAGTGTATGAAAGCTTGTCTGAGATTCCTGGACTAGTGACATACATTTGAAAACAAGCCATGTGGGTGTGTGAAATTCTGATAAATGGCCTAGAGTAAGTTAGAATGTACTATATTGTTCTAGGATGTAGAAGGCTTTGAATCGTCTTTGGTCCTGTTGTATTCGTTATCTTTAGCTGTATGACAAGTTACTCCCAATCTTAGCAGCTTAAAACATTATTATCCCATATACTTTGTGTGGCTCAGGAATCCAAAAGTGGTTTAGCTCAGTAGTTCTGACCCAGGGTATCTCAAGATCTTGCAGACAAGTCCCTTGGGCCTGTACCCATCTAAGGCTTTTGTGGTGGAGGGTCCATTTTAAAGAAAGTACATTAGCAAGCTATCGACTACAGACTGCAGTTCCTGAATGTGTGGGCCTCTATACACACTCCCTGAACATTCTTAAACCATGGAAACCAGCTCCCACAAAGCAACTGATCTGATCAGGATAATGAGCCAGAGAGAATATCTTCCCCAAGCTAGAAGCTTCAGTCTTTGGGAACAGGTTCACATTTTTGCCACATTTTATTCAAAAGTTTGTTTCTGAAACCAGCCAACATTCAAGTGGAGGGGAATGAAATATTGTAGAAATATTTTTAAAACTTCCAAATTTATGTAATAACAAGAAATCCTAGATAGACCAAAAAAAGATCATGCTTTTCTTTAAACCATAAGAACCTTTCAACTATAAGCATCCAACTGAGGGCTGCTGGAGGGGAGAGGGATGGGAGAATGGGGTAACAGAGAGATAGGCATTAAGATTGGCATTAAGGGAGATAGGCACTTGATGTAATGAGCACTTAGAATTATATGCAACTGATGAATCACTGAACTCTACCTCTGAAACTAATAATACACTATATGCTAATTGATTGAATTTAAATACAAGAAAAAAAGAAAAAATAAATAAAGGCATTGGAGAGCTGTGGATGCATTGAAATCTGAAGAAACTAAGTTCCTTAATGTCTTCTAAGACACTTCTATCTAAGTGATAGTGTCTTCTAAAAACATTAAGGGCCAAAGGATGTTTCTATGCCTGGAGTAAGTTGATAAAGTTGGGTAAGGATGGTGGGGACATTTTTTTTAATTACTTTCTCTCTTTTTTTTTTTTTTTTTTGAGCTGATCATCCTAGACAGGCTTCATTATCTCTCTTCAACAAATTAACACAGTTCAGGAGTATCCATATAATTCCAGGCCCTAATTTTTATAATTTTTTTAGTTTCTTTCAAGTATTAGATATGATATAGAAACAAGTGGGGCCTCTCTACCAGTATGCATCCAAATTTATAGCCAGTGACATTTATAACCATTGAACAATCACAGGATGTCGGGGCTATCCACATTCTGCAGGTTACTAGTGTTAAGGATCTCATTGCTAGAGTGATCATCATCTGAGATAGGCACCGTAACCAGGGGCTCAGACTGCTCAGAGATGAGGGTCATCCCACCAAAAATTCTTCTCAGACCAAGGGAGGTGTTAGCTGAAGGAAGGGGACTTAGGCACAGATAGAGAATGGGGATGACTGAGTACCATATGGCTTCAAGATCAACTACAACAACAGAGCTTAAAGAAGCTACCCCCAATGGAGCAAAATTACTAACAGAAGCAGGTGGCTGTCAGTGACCCAAGGAATGGGCTATAGTTGATACTCTTCCCAGTCAAAGCCACTCACCCGTCTGTCACTAGAAATGTTGATTGCTGATGGTTCAGAGATGTATCTTTCATAAGAATTTCACTTGGTTGCTGAGTTGATGAGAACAGCTCCACCCGATGTTGCACTCCTACCCAGAAAGAGATTCTCAGCTAAAAACTGGCCAAAGCAGGCACACAAAGCCCTGGCCATGTAGCTTTGATTGGAGACAGCTCTCACTCTAGCTGTATGAGATCAGCTGATATACTGGTTGCAACCACATTATGGGTCTGCTTCTCCCTCTTCCTAATGCACTTTCCTTACTTCCTTAAAGGCAGATCTCCCAGATCTCTTAAAGGCACAAACTGTGCCTCCGAATCTGTTTCCAGGGGTCTCAGTCTACGATGTACTATTGGAGGAAAAAAGAAGGGAATGTATTATTAACTCGAAAATATATGTACATTTTCAAAGGCACTGGTAATTCAGACCTTTGCCATCTGTTAGGTTGTCACTTGGAGAAATCTGATTGACTCAAGTGACATTCATTATCTGCATACTTTCCTTAGTCATTACTTCATTTAAATGAGAGATATATACAGTTACTATAAAGTGTACAATTGTAATTATAATAGAGTGTAATTGCAATAAAGTGTAACTGGGTATAGTTTTTTTGTTTTGTTTTGTTTAAAAATAATAACCCCATGTTAGTTATGTTCTAGATCCAAGTATCTTTTCCAAATGCTGCCCGGCTGCCATGCAGTGATCACAGGTGCATTGCTAGATGCTTTGCAGTGAATTCACAGAAGGATAAGCATAAAGAATCAATAGCCTTTCATAGACTTATAGACCAGTCCATTTTGCAGTCACTGTTTAGCAGCTGGACATGCATAAATTCCAGATTTTTCCTCTAGCTTTGAGGCATTCATTCATGAAGGTGCTTGTTAGTGACTCTTCTCTGATTCTTTATTTTCCAGGATCCTTCCATAATTGTTTATTGTCTAATTTTATAATAAATTACTTTCTTAAAAAATAGTTACAATGGTTTTACTTCCCTGATTGATTCCCTTCACCAGTTCAAATGCCCTAAAATTGCAATATAATTTATCCAGTGTTCTTTTTCTTCTTTCTAAAATGGTATCTATGTAATTTGGGTCTTTATTGTCCCTTTTAGGATCTTTCTCAACTTCAGGAATTTTGTTAGATATTTTACTTGAGTTATTTCTCCCTAATCAATTTTTTCATTTGTTTACTCTTTTTGGTTCTATTTGGACTCTGTCAAAAAGGATGTTGGCATCTGTCTCTTATCCTTTTGTTCTCTTAGTTTTCCATTTATATTCTTCCATTTTTTAATCTTCTCTTGATGCTTCTGTTCCTAGTGAAGTGTTGCACATTGATTTATTCTTCAGGTATATCCATTGTCATACTCAACCTGCCTTTCAAATTATTTATTTTACATATATTATATTTGATTCTGAATACATCTAGTAGGTTTTTTTTTTAATTTATTTTTTAAATTTTTTTATTTTATTATTATTTTTTTTATTTCCAGCATAACAGTATTCATTATTTTTGCACCACACCCCGTGCTCCATGCAATCCGTGCCCTCTATAATACCCACCACCTGGTACCCCAACCTCCCACCCCCCGTCCCTTCAAAACCCTCAGATTGTTTTTCAGAGTCCATAGTCTCTCATGATTCACCTCCCCTTCCAATTTCCCCCAACTCCCTTCTCCACTCTAAGTCCCCATGTCCTCCATGCTATTTGTTATGCTCCACAAATAAGTGAAACCATATGATAATTGACTCTCTCTGCTTGACTTATTTCACTCAGCATAATCTCTTCCAATCACCTCACACCAGTCAGAATGGCTAAAATCAACAAGTCAGGAAATGACAGATGCTGGCGAGGATGCGGAGAAAGGGGAACCCTCCTACACTGTTGGTGGGAATGCAAGCTGGTGCAGCCACTCTGGAAAACAGCATGGAGGTTCCTCAAAATGTTGAAAATAGAACTGCCCTATGACCCAGGTTTTTTTTTTTTAAAGGTTTTATTTATTTATTTGACAGACAGAGATCACAAGTAGGCAGAGAAGCAGGCAGAGAGAGGAGGAAGCAGCCTCCCTGCTGAGCAAAGAGCCCAATGTGGGGCTCCATCCCAGGACCCTGGACCCACAACCTGAGCCAAAGGCAGAGACTTTAACCCACTGAGACACCCAGGTGCCCCTAGTAGGTTCTTCTTTAAGACATTTTGTTCTTGATTTTATTTTCAAGATTCTCCATTGTTTGTCTGATGATAATAGGCTTATTTTAAATACTCATTCTCTCTGGGCCTTTATTCTTCTTTGGTTTATAATAATCAGTTTGTTGCTTTTTCCCTTAGGGTATCAAGAGCTATAATAGTGTTTCCTTTGTGTGATAAATCTAAATAAATTATAATCAAGAAACATACAACATATTATTATTAAGATGGGCAGGGGGTGGGGGGAAAAAGAGAAAGATACCTATTATCACCAGGACTATCAAAGTAGTAGTGGAGTCTGAAGTCTGTGGTAAATGCAGCAAGATACAAAGCATGTGAAGAAGTACAATGAATATCTCTAGTAGACAAATAAGCAAACTGTTATTATAGATGATATGATCACTTACTTATAAGATGAAAAATTTAGTAACATATTCTTTTTTATAAATATAAAATTCAACAAAACTGACTACAATATAACTTATATGAACTAAGCATTCCTCTACACTAGCCAAAACTAACTAAAAAATATAATAAAGTTGTATGAGCAATAAAAATACGTAAAAGACCTAGGACTTTACTTAATGAGAAGAATAAGAATTTATAAAAAAAAATCCTCTCTTTTAAAAGACATGCAGAAATATTTGAAATAAAAGAAATGTAACTTGTTCACGGAGCAAGTGACTTAAGAGTTTATTTAAGAAGGTCATGGACATACACTATTAGAGCCATGTGGTTCAAGTACGATATAAAGCTTATTGGAGGAAAACGTACAGCAGCATAGTGCAGAGCTTGTGCAAAACCCTCATGACTCTACAGCGTAGGTGGGGTATATAGATAGTCTGTGTACACCTTGGCCAATGATCCCATAGAGAGTCACCTGCCGTGGCCAATAAGTTGGATGTGCAATTGAGTGCACTCCAAGGGCAAGTACGAGCTCTGTCCCTAAACCTTATTACATATCTACAGTCTATCCTAACAAGGATCGGAAATACCTAGCTTTTCTAAATAACAAGAACTATATTCAAAGGATTTTCTAGTCAAGGAGCAACCCTGAGGACTATGCACATGGAAGGCCAAGGTCTGTATACAAGGGTCGTGGGAAGAGCCTTGCCTGCCAAGAATACTGACATCAGCCGAAGGCTCTGCCAGTTCTCTGATAAGCTAGTGATAGAGGGCACAAAAGGAGTCTTCAAGGCCAGCCAGAATTGTCTCTCATCATTAACATCGTAAAAATGTTTATTCTTCCAGTTTTAATCTACAAAAACCAATATGCAATTCCAAATAAAACTCCAGCAGTTTATTTTGAGAGACTAGACAACTTATTATAATTTTATCTATTACAACCTATTTTTTTTCTTAAAGAGAGGGAACCTACATCTTAAATGATATGAAGATATACTATACAAATGCATAGCAATAAAAATAATGTGGTACTGAGGCAGCCATAAGCATGCAGACCATAGGAACAGATTAAAGTAGGGTTTGTCAACCTCATTATTATTTATATTTTGAGCCAATTCGTTGGTAGGATGGGGGTAGTGCTGTTGTGTGCATTGTAAGATGTTTAGGCTTCTACTTAACAGATTCCACTAGGACCCCGTTGCGCCCCACCCAGCCTATCCTGGTCTTGACAAGCAAAATATTCGTCATATATTTCCAAATGATCTCTGGGAAGTGAAATTGCCTCTAATTGAGAACTACTAGACTAGATTCCTCAAAAATAAAGCTGTGTATTATGAGAGACTCTGTTTTCAATGAAATTGGCCATATAAACCAACTGGGTTGGGGAAGATTGATAAATGGCATTAAGAAAACTAGCTCACATATAGAGTAAAATAAGGCAGGATTCTTTGGTGTGCTGAATAATGGTTCACCAAAAGATGTCTGAGTCCTAAGCCACAGAACCTATGAATATTACCTTTGAGTCAAAGGTGCTTTGCATACCTTCAGGATTTTGAGATGAGGAGACTAATTTGGATTATCCAATGGGTCTGATGTAATAGAAAGTGTCCTTATAAAAGAAAAGATGATGTGAAAATGGAAGCAGAGAAAGTTAAGATGTTATGTTACTGGCTTTATTGGTGGAGAAAGGGACCATGAACTAAAGAATGTAAGAAAGGCAAGTCTAGAAACTGAAATGCCAAGGAAATGAATTCTCCTCTAAAGCCTCCAGTATGAACACAGCTTTGCTGGCACCTTGATTTTTGCCCAGTGAAACCCATTTCAGAGGGTTCTGCTCTTCAAACCTGTAAGAGCATAAGTCTCTATTATTTTATGTCTTTAAGTTAGTGATAGTTTGTTATAACAGCAATAAAAACGAATGTAGGCCTCTACCTCTAACTGTATACAATGATGAATGTTAAGAGAATTAAAACACATACATAAATGAATAAATGGAATGAAGCTAACAACAGAAATATTTGGAAACTAACTCTTTGCATTTGGGTTGGGAGAGGAGTTTTTAACCAAGATCTCTAAAGCATAAATCCTCAGGCAAAAAATCAAGCTCATTTAACCACATCTAAAATTTAATCCAATGGACATTGGGGAGAAGAACTATTTACAAAATCTGGACAGATTCTAGAGAAAGAGTTTTAACTATGAAGCTGCTTAAAGTGGTGATAACAGTTGAGATCAGCAGGAAGCTGACCAAAACACATAAAAGGAAATCTGGCTACTGAGATGACAGGAGAGGGCTTCAGAGGGCTTCAAGGTAAACTTGGGAGTCTATAAGGCTATACACACATTCAAAGACAAGGCTACGTGTGTGTCCAAGAAAAGACATGAGAGGCCTTTGATCTTCCCTCTTCAGTGGATCTTGAAACTCTGTGCAAGGAGAGAGTAAAGGCTGAAGCAGAATTTTAACTGCCAGGGGGATCACCGAAGATGTGCCACATCACACAAACACAGTCCCATGAAATGCTTCAAGACATTTAAGGAAATCTCTGTTTAATCACTGGCTGACCACTAAAATAATATAGTGGAGACTTCAGTGGCTACTTGCGACAAAAAGTACACAGTTGACAAAATTTGTTCAAGTCTGTTACTAACTAGACAAACAGCAGCCTCAGCAACAACAAGTGATAACTGTAGCACACTGAGGGAGAGTGGAATCTGAATTCCTCATTATGTTATTTAAAGTATCTAGATTTCAGGGGCGCTTGGGTGGCCCAGGGGATTAAAGCCTCTGCCTTCAGCTCAGGTCATGATCCCAGGATCTGGGTCTCTGCTCAGTAGGGAACCTGTTTCCTCCTCTCTCTCTGTCTGCCTCTCTACCTACTTGTGATCTCTGTCAAATAAATAAATAAAATCTTTAAAAAAAGTATCTAGATTTCAATAAAAACATATCACAGGAGTTGCAAGAAACAAGAAAGTATGGTCCTTATGCTGGAGGAAAGAAAATGCAGGCAGTAGGATAGAATTGTCCTTGAGGAAGTCCAGAGATTGGTATTACCGGAAAAAACTCTCTATCAACTATTCCTAATACATTCAAAAACTAAAGAAAAGCATGCCTAAAGAACTAAGGGAATGCATGAGAGTGATGTCTTACCAAATAGAGAATATCAGTGAAGAGATAGAAATTGTTAAAAAAAATTGTTAAAAAGTAAGTGGAAGTTCTATAATAACTGAAATGAAAATTTCACTAGAGACCTCAACAGCAGATTTGAGCTGGCAGAAGGAAGAAGCAGAACCTTCAAGATAGGTCGGTGGAGATTATTCTGTCTGAGGAACAGAGAGAAAAAAGAATGAAGAAAAATAGAGCCTCAAAGATGTGAGACAGTGGCTTGAGCTACTGTTTTCCTCTACCCAAGGTCACTGCTCTTCTCGGGAGGTGGACTTCAACATGGTCATCTTTTTTCAGGTTTTAACAACCACTCTCTGCACTTAAGCTTTTAAACCTATGGATTGTAGATCTCTCTGCTTTTAACCCTGGATTATTAAAATGACCTTTGTGGTTCCCCTAAATCCTATTCACACCTTAAAAAAAAAGTCCATTTGTAAATATTCACTCTCAAATTGTCTTACATGAGTGATAATCATACACATGTTTATTAAAGCAGACAGATGGAAAACACCTACTTGTCTGTCACCAGGGGAATAACTATGTAAAAATGGTGATCTAGACCATGGAATATTATTCCATTGCTAAAAGGAATGGCTGAAATATATTTATAGCAACATCCTATACCTTACAAACAGTACTGAATGAGAAAAGAAACAACATAAACCCGTAGTTTTATGTACATTTAAATGCCACAGAATTCTATTGTGTTTTCAAAGATATAAAGATATTCAGTGACAGGTACCATAGTGGGCAGCCATTGAGAAAAGAGGGGGACAGGAGTGATATCAGGAATGAAGGGCAGAATAAAATAATATATGTGAATATCTTTCATGGACAACTAGACTTTGCCATGAGCTGAGCTGTTTGACTAATCGAGTCATGCTTAGGTGTCCAGCAAAAGGCAAGTACAGACAAATAAAATTAGGGGTCTGGGTTAAGTGATTGACAAAATCTTTTTTGGTTTTGAAGTTTTTTTTATATGTAATGTAATTATGAATTTAAGCTTTCTTTAAGATGAAATAAGGCGACCCCATTTAAAAATAGCATATTAATGATTATTTTGCCCATGATGTGCACACTGAACACAGACATGGAAAATTTAGCCCAATGGAAGTTGCCATTTTGACCAGATAAGAGAGGATGAGGGATAAGGTCATGGGTAAAATAGGGGCTGTGGATGGGTTGAGTGTCAGAACTATTGATGGGCAGAGTAGAACTTTGGGATATGGTAATTAGGAAACTTTGAGGGGGCAAAATGAGGATATAGATAGAGCCTGGGATGAGGTGACACTTCGAAGAAGGGAGCGTAGCCCTTCTTTGCTTGTTAATTGGCTGTACGTTTTCAGAAAGCTACATCATATTGTTCTTGACACTGCCATGCGTTATTGTATTAGGTCACATCAAATTGTCCCTGAAATAAAATAATGATACTAAAATGACACATTTTTTTCTTTGAATAATCCAAATTAACAGAAATGATGCAAGCCGCTGATCACTGATGGGAAGGATTAAAAAAAAAAAGAAGTAGGTTTGATTGGTGAAGGAGAGGTCTTTGAGGAGGTGGTGAGGAAAGAAAAACACCAGTTGTCATTCTATTCAGGAAGGAGAGATGACTATTTATTTTGATTAACATTTCATATGCCTGTCAGGCAAACCCAAATAATTTACATGTGGGCGAATGTGGGCTGTGTAAGATTTATTTGGGGTGATAAGTGTGGGAAGGAGATTTGGCAGAAAGATTCTAAAGATAGAGAACAGATAATTTTTAAAAGAAAACTGTTTTGCTTATGACATTGATTTAACTAATAAAAGTAGATATTGTTTAATCCAGCTGTTTCTTCATTTGGGGATATAGTATTTTTATGGGAATGATGATGTAACTTAAGTTACACACTAACTTAAAAGCAGTTGTGTATTCTTAGTGGATTGGTTTCGGTAGGCATGTTCCAAGAAAATGGCAGCCCACAAATAGCTTTAGAGTATCTTTCTTTGTGAATGACTTTGGAAAAGGAATCTATGTATCTAATTGCTTACTTTATATGATCTGAGATTAAATGAAATAAGCTACGTTTATTCTATGGAACAAAAGGAGCCAGCTGGATTCCTGTGATGCTAGTCCTTAACCAGAGACAATCTCTACCAGGTCCAGTTAATCTCTCTTTCCATTGATGGAATATTCTCAGAGGTAACTCTAAGCATTGAGTAGCAATTCAAAGTAGGCTCATTCTGGACAGAAGGAATCTTTATTCACAGAAAAGGTAAAGGGGTAAAGAGAAATGTGCTCTCTTACACTGAGAAAATACTTTGGAGTTCAGTCGTGCCAGAGAGTTACATAATTGGCAGTCAAAAGCACTGCGAAGATTTTCAAGAACCAGAAGTCAGAGTCTTTGGTATTACATCTGTTTCACATGTATGCTCAAGCCCCCAAATCACAATAGTGGAGATTACTGTTGTTTTATTTTCCCAGCCAGTTGTTACTCGTGCTCAACTGTGCAAGAAGCATGCCTCTCCATTGACGTAAGTTTCTAGGCGAAACAGAAAAGCAGGTGGGGGGAATGTTGTGATTCTGCAAGCTCTCAGAATCATGCAACGTCCCCCTTATCTCTGAGCAGGGAAGTGTTTTCTAAAGTGAGGCGAACATTCACCAGACTTCTGTGTTACTTTGAAGTGCTTGTCTTTCCTAGCAGTTCTGACTGGTCTTCTGGGGGAAGCGGAATTCTCTAAGGCCGGTGCCTTACAGAGCAAGGAGAGTGGCTGGTGGACAGCTGGTTTAAGAGAGTAGACGCTGAAGCCAGGGACAATCTCTCCTTGAAAAGTTTGAATGCTCTGTAGTTTGTAATGAAAGCAACACAAGCCCTTGGCTGACTGACTTTTCTGCTTCTCGAAGAATTAGCTGGTGTGAAAAGCAGGAGGGGCACTAACTTGTTGTGGTGTAGACTGCCATTAGGAATCCCATCCTGGCTGACGCCCAACTTGTTCTTTTGAATATTCATTGCTCATCACCCGGAGGAACAGGGACATTGAGTTATCACTGAGCTGTGCATGTAACCAATAAAAAAAAGAAATCCCCAAAGCTTCTTGTGTTCTACATAAAGATAACAGTACTTACTTGGAGTTCTTTTGCATTCTCAGGTTTAAATAATACAAAGTCTGTATGCTTTTCATAATCTAATATTTTATAAATTGGACTTCCAAGTAGATGGTGTAGCATGAATAAAGAGATGTAGCACGAATAAAAATTAGGAGTCCAAATTACTGGGCGTGTGTGATGGGATGGGGGAATTCTCTAAACTGTGGCTGGTTCCCGGAGTATAGATCTCTTTATCACGTGTCCTTGACCTTTGAGAACAGAACTAAGAGAAGCGATGTTGTAACTGGAGTAGACAGCGTATTTGGGTGTGACGACTGGAGGGCACTTTTGTCTATTATTAGCTATGGAAATCCTGGTCAACTGTAGGTCAGATCGTGCCACTCCTCTGCTTAAAACCCTCCAATAGCTTTCTACATCACTCAGAGTATCAGTTGTTGAAGGTTCTTCCCTGCAATGCCCAAGTGATCTACTCCGATGTCCCCTACTGTTCCCCACCTGCAGCTCACCTGACTGACCTCTTGTATCACACACCACTTTGCTCATTCCCTTCCAGACACCCCAGTCTCTTTCTTGCTCCTCTAACAGACCAACTGCACATCTCCCACAGAATCTCTGCACTTGCGACACACCTAGAAAACGTTTCGCCCAGAAAAGACTTCTTGGTTCGCTTTCTCATTTCTTTCAAGCCTTTTTTTTTTTTTTTTTCACCTATACCACCATTTCAGTGCTATTTCTCTAGCCATCTTGTCTCGATTGTTTCCCTCACCCTGAGATATCTTGTCTCTCCCCTATATAGTACTTTTTCACCAGGAGAATATATATTTAAAATATTGGTTATTGTCAAGCTTCCCATTAGAATGTAATCTTCATGAAGGAAGCTATTCTAATCTTTTGTGTTCATTACTCTGTCTCAGGCAGCTGGAACAATGTCCAGAGCACAGTCATCACTCCATAAATACTTGTTCAAAAATAAATAGCTGACATTTATTCATGTTTCTGCTCTGCTCTGCACTCTTTTAACTGTTTCTTTACACGTATCATTTATTATTTGCAAGAACACAATAAAAGCAGTGGTTCTGCTTCCCTTCATTTTACTGAAGGGAAAATCAAAGCAGATTTCGAAATCAGGATTATATCACTCAAAAGCAGTGAAGTAGGATATAAACTCTGATAACCTGAATCTTACAAATCAAACTCTTAGCACTATTTCACCCTGTTAACCACAATAGTGCTACCTACCTGAAACCTATACTTTCTTAAGACTTTTGGGGAGGATAGAAATTTGTTTTCCTAAGGTTAATTTTTAAAAGATTCTCATAATCATGTTTCAAGCAAAATTTATATGGTGTATGAATACTTAAAATGGCATTTACTATTTGCTCCAACAGCAGAATACATAAACACTTTAAAACCCTCTGTAACACTGCAGATACCATAAAACCAATGAAATCAATATTTTGGGGGTGATAGGAAACAGTACATACGAACCACAACACTACATATCTCTCTTAGTTTTATTTGTAGACATTAGTTACAGAAACTGTATTTATAAATTCATTATTTTTTATTAAAAAAAAGTAATGACTTTTTAAGACATTGTTATAAATATGTTCTTCTTGTAGTCCTTTCAGAATTCCGGTAAGAAAATTAAAGGTCACAGTGACCCCTTAGCCCAAATAACTTGTGAGCAGTAAAACTAAGAGCAGGATAGTGACATGATAATTACACATATTGTTTGTTCGCTGAAGAAGTATCTATTGCCTCCTATAAACTGAAGTTAGTTGTTTCTATTTGTTTATCTTGCAAATAAGAAATGCATAAAATGTTTTAGAGAAAGAAGAAAATAGATGTATATTGTTTAAAATACACTTAGCCATCACTTAGATTATTCTTCCATGTCTGTAAGTTATTGTTATTTTTCTTTACACAGGCAAATGGAATGTTCACCTTTGCACAGTGGGCAGAATAAAGCCATAAATGTTTCTGATTTGCTTATAGTAGATGTAAATGAAATAAACTAAATTCTAAACTTTTTCCCCTAAAGCTTTCAATAAACATACAAGGGGAGCTTCAATAGATGTTTAAAACTTTTCATATTCAAGATTAAAATTGTGAAATTGGTTAAAACTCACCTTTGCCACCCCACTAAATGATATGACATAGAATAATATACACTTGATCTCATCATGTTTTGTGTTCAGAACGGATGACTTTAGAGAATACTGAAACGGATATATTTTTCAAATGAGATCATGCCCCTCATTGTAAGACAGCATCTAAGACAGCATGAACATTATTCCAACTTGCTCTGTGTTTCCAATGCAAGCCCACCATGGTTGGTGAGGAGGAGATGAAAATTACCGGAATAAGGAGGAAGTAAGAGAAAAGGAAGGTAAAAGGGAAGGAGAGGAAAAAGTGGCTTTCTTTTTTTTTCTTTTTTCTTTTTTTTTCCATTTTCCCCCCAAAAATTTGCCCTTTAAGAGCTTTCACTTCACATTTCAGGCAGGTGACTTTGGAATACGCTGGCCCTATTAGAGCAGCCATAGCTACAGGAAAGCATTTCTGCTGCAGGAACCAGAGGAATGTGGGTTCGGGGATACAGTTCTCCAAACAGAATAAATGAGATTCTTTTAATTGTATGATCACAAGGCGCTTTCTTAGCGAGACAAAAAGAATTGCCATCTTAATATTTGAGAAAATGCGTACTGTTGACGTAATTCATTTCGTCTGTAACTCTCGAGCATCTGTCTGATGTGATGCAGTACATTGAGTTCATTACCTGGCAGATGGGAAGGACTACTAATGCTCTATTTGACTCTTCATTTTCCCGCTTGCATTTCTGAAACGGGGGAAGCTAAGGACTCCATCATAGTCCTAGCGCCCTACTTTCCCTTCTCAAACACCTGCCCCCTTTCCTGTGTCCGCAGGTTGACCTGGCCCTAATTTCTCCGCAGCCGGTGTTGCTGGTCCTCCGGATGGACAGCATCTTGCCATCTGCACCGTGATCAGACCTCTCTGTTACTGTCTCACTCTTCCCAGATCCCGTCTTGACTCGGTTCCTGACTTCTGTAAACTCCATGGATATGCGTTGGCGAGATGTTAATTTGGGAAACACGGCTTGCAATCTGTGGAGCAACAAGAACAGCTGGTGCTGCTGCTGTTTAGTTTTTCTTGGCAGATGTACATGGAGGGAATTACGAACAGGGAAACGGGCCCCAGCCTTGGCTGCTATCTCCTGCAGAAACGTTACATTCACAGGCTCTGCTTCTCTTAGACCACTCAAGCACCAGGGCTTCGAATTTTAAGTCATTCCCCTTACATTCACGGTCCAGAGCTTCCTGTATGGACCGTTCTACGCTTCGTATTCAGTAGCCCTCTGACGGCCCACTTGACCACGAGGAGAGGCAGATTTCAGTATACTTAAGCAGCTTGAAGTTTACATCAAATATATGTTATTCCACATCCCTAATAATTTTAGGTCAATATTTAACTGTGTTACTACTTGTGTATTAATTTAAGCTTCAGTGAGTGTCTTAGTCTTCTAGTTTGTCAGGACAAAATACCATGGGCTGGGTGGCTTCAACGATAGACATGGAGTCTTACAGTTCTAGAGTCTGAGAGGTCCTTATATCAAGGTGCTAGTCAATTCTGCTCCTGGTGAAGGCCTTCGTTCTGGCTTGCAGATGGACAACTTCTTGGTCTTTCCTCACATGACAGAGAAAGAGCAAGTTCTGGTGTCTCTTTCTGTTCTTATGAGGCACTAATATCAATGTGGGGGCTCCACCCTCATGACTTCATTTAAACCTAATTGCCCCCAAACACCCCACCTCCTAAACAATCACATTGGAGGTTAGTGCTTCCACATGTGGATTTTAGGGGGGATGCATACATTCTGTCCATAACAGTAAGTTAACAATCTACATACCCCAAGTTAAATGGAGAAATTAACATGGTTTGAACCATCAGCACCATCATGATATTCGAACATTTTCATCACCCCCAAAACTTCCTATGCCCCTTTGCAGTGAATCCCTGTTTCTGACTCCTAGCCAGCCTTTGGCAACTACTATGCTTTCTGCCACTATAGTTTTCCTTTTCAGAATACCATTTAAATAGAATCATGTAGTGTATAGGTTATCTTTAGTGCCTGGCTCCTTTCATTTAGCTTCATGATTTAAAATCCATCCATGTTCTAGTGTATATCATTAATTTCTTCTTTTATCCCCCAAGTTTATGCATTCTCCAGCTAATGGATATAGGAATTCTTTCCAGTTTTTACTTATATGAATAAAGGTCCTATAAATATTGGTGTACAAGTCTTCCTGGAAACATAAACTCATTTTCTAGGGTGATGATGAGAAGTGGAATCAGTGGGTTGTATGAGCATAGATTTAATTTGATTAGAAAATATCACCCTACATTTCATGTTGTATATACCATTTTGAATTTCCTCCAGCAATATATGAGCTCCGGTTGGTCTATATCCTCACTAGCACTTTTCAGTTCTTAAAAACTTAAACCATCCTAGTGGTACCTTGATGTCTCAGTTGGTTAAATGTCTGACTCTTGATTTTGGCTCAAGTCATGGTCTCGGGGTCCTGGGATCCGAGCCCTATGTTGAGCCCCACCTGGAGCTCCATGCTTAATGGGAAGTCTACCTGAGGATTCTCTCCCTCTCCCTCGCTCCTCCTCCCACTAATGTTTTCTCTGTCTCTACAGTAAATAAATAAATCTTTAAAAAAATTTTTAGTATGATGTTTTATCATGAATTTTCATATTGACTAATGATATTGAAGACCTTTTCATGAGCTAATTTGTTATTTATATATCCTTATTTAGTGAATTTTCTATTCCGATATTTTATCCATATCTTATTTGAGTAATTTGTCTTATTGTTGTAAGAGGTCATTGTATTTCTGGTATATCAGTCCTTTATTAGACATATGCTATGCAAGTATTTTCTCCCAGTCTGTGACTTGTCTTTTCATTTTTTCTTAACAATATCCTTGAAAGGGGGAAAAAACCTTTACTTTTGGATATTTTATAAATACTTTGTTTTATGATAGTGCTTTTTATGTCCTACTTAATGCATCTTTGCTAACCCAAGGTCACATAAATTTTGTTGCTTTCGCTTACAAATTTTATAGTTTTAAGTCTTCATTTAGGTTTATTATTCATCAACTTCTAGTTAAATTTTGTATGGCATGTGGTAAGGTTTGAGGTTCTTTACTTGCATTTGAATATTCAAATGTTCTAACACCATTTGATGAGTCCAGTCCATGTTATCCTAAGATGCCCCAAAGCAGAAATCTCCTAAGTAAGGCTCTAATAGATCCTAGATATAGTTTATATGATATAGTTCTAATTTAATATAATTCTATTTCTCCAAACAAAATATACGTTGACATTTTACTTTTATGACTTCTCATTTAGAATAATCACAAACACAAACCACAAATAAAAGAGTTATTTTAAGTCTCTGAATTACTATTTTAAAAAACATGATCAACATATTTTCTTATTGTGTTTTTGTATTGATTTCTCTCCAAATTTTAGAGATAAGCATATTGTGAATTCAAAAGTGGCTTCTGCAAAGAGCCTTTTCATTGCAGGGCTTCAACTAATAATTTTCCATGAATACTTATTAGAATATAAATTTCTACTTTTCAAATGATATAATTGCCAGCTCTTTCAGAATAGAAATACTTATAGTCTTTATCCAAATGGAAGCAATGCTATTAGTAAATTACTTTTGTTGCTCAATTAAGTTACTATAGAAAATAATGACAGGAAGGTCTATGTTTTCCATAACCATGAAATGGATCCATCATTTATTTGCATGGTTTGCATTTATAACTTATTATTGTAATGAAAGTCTTTTCACTTTGTTTCAATAATAGATTATTTATAGATTAAATTGATACATTAGGCCTTCTGCCTTTCTGTTACAGGACTCTAACTCAATTTGTCACCATTTTAAAGTGGATAAACTCCATGCATATGCCACAATAATCAGATGACCTATTCTTGAACACTGTAGAATGACCTGAAAAGAGATATCACAGCTGAACAGACAAATTTAGTTCTGTTCTTTAAATAACCAAAGGGTGTGACAGACCTGGGGAGCTCATTTAGGTCTTTCTTACGTGATAGAGATGTAATGTACCCTAAATCTATTTTTAATTCTGCCTTATGCAGCCTCACAGCAAGATTTCGCACATGCAAATGAGTTTGTTTAAAAAAAAAAAAAAAAAGACTCCTGAAAAAAATCTGTTAGTTTAAGTGGTGTTGAGATGTGAGAGCCAATTTTGCATTTTAATGCCTAATTAACCAAATAATTACTCTAAACTTATGCCAAATTTTCCTTTGCATTAAGATATGTGATCTAAATGGTTAAAACATACACAATTAAACTATTGGGACTTCACTAAAATAAGAAGCTTTTGCACAGTGAAGGAAACCATCAAAACAAAAAAGATAATCTACTGAATGGGAGAAAAAAAGATATTTGCAAATGTTTTATCTGATAAAGGGTTGATATCCCAAATATAAAAAGAACTGATACAACTCAACACCAGACCCCACAAATAATTAGATTAAAAAATGGGCAGAGGACCTGAATAGCCATTTTCCAAAGAAAACAAACAAATGCCCAGTAGATGAATGAAAAGATGCTCAACATCTTAATCATCAGGAAAATGCAAATCAAAATCACAGTGAGGTACCACCTTATATCTGTTGGAATAGCTAAAATAAAATAGAAAAAAATAAATATCAAGTGTTAGTGAGGATGTGGAGAAAATGGAATAGCCTTGTACTGTTGGTGGAAATGCAAATTGGTGCACCACTGTGGAAAAGAGTAGAGTGGTTCCATAAAAAACTGAAAATAGAATTATCATATGATTGCATAATTCCACTACTGAGTATTTACCCACTCCCCCATGGAAACACTAATTTGCAAAGATAAATGCGCTCCTTGTTTACCCGCAGTACTGTTTACAATAGTCAAGATATGGAAGTGACCCTAGTATCCATCCATAGATGAATGAATAAAGAAGTGGTATATATACCAATGGGATATTAGTCAGCCATCAAAAGCAATGAAAACCCACCATTTGCAACGATATGGATAGAACTAGAGGGTATGATGGTAAGTGAAATGTCAGTCAGAGAAAAACAAATACCATATGATTCACCCAGACATGGAATTTAAGAAACAAAACAAATGAACAAATAAAGGGGAGAAAAAGACAAAAGAACCCCTCTGAAAATAGACTCTTAACTATAGAGAACACACTGATGATTGACAAAGGTGAGTAGGAAAGGGGATGGGTGAGATAGATAACAGGAATTAAGAATACACTTGTCATGAATAACACTGAGTAATGTGTAGAATTGATGAATTATTATATTGTGTGCTTGAAATTAATATAACACTATGTTAGTTACACTTCAATTAGAAAAACCACACATGGTACTTAAACAGTGCCTAATACATAGTAAGTATTCAATAACTGTTATTATCATTGCTATCATTGGTGAAGGAAGGAAGAAACCCACAAATTTATGTTTTAGGATTGCCCAGTAAAGAGAAGTTAGTTACCTGGTACTTGGAATAGTTTGGAGAGTATCAACATTATTAAATGGGAATTTTAACCAGTTGCAACTAGGAAAATAAAAGATAGCCAAGAGTACAAAATCAAAATTATTTAGATGAAGCTGAAGAATCAGATTATTGCATAATTATTCTTAATACAATGTTTACGCTTAATTCTGCATATTTAAAAATTAGCCATTTGGCCACAATAGCGAATTTGTAGATATGCAGATCTTTTATCATATTCTCATTTAAATTAGTTGATACAGTATCCAGTACTATTTCTTTTCTTTTTTTTTTTTCTCTTCTTATTGTATAAAAATACCTCTTTATTTTGGGGGAGTCCACTTCCTGCTTCAGTGAATTTCTTCTTCTACCTTCCCTGAATTGGATACATTAATAAGGAATGGTAAGTGGTCAATCAGGATAGCATATTTTCTCTGGCAACAGTCATTGATTCAACATTTGGCATGTCAATTTCATTTTCTCTAAAATACATGCAATACAAGCCTTTCTCCTACTTCAGTAGGTTACAATAATCATTTGCTATTTCTAGTGAGGTGGGGCTTGCTGTGTTACGTCCTTTTGAGATGGTTAATAGACATTGTCTTAAATAAAGATAAATTATTCTACTGAAATAGTGAAAATGACTGAGGACTGGGTGTTTCAAGCACAAATAGAGTGAGGATTTTAGACACACTGTGGAACGTGTACCTAAGGAGAATGTGTACCTTGATATGTTAGCCCGAAGCTGTAGTATTAGGCTTAACCTTCTATTCTAGTCACTGCTTTTGGGAACTTAATGCCCCTCACAATATCCTTTTTCTGGTCCAAGTACACCCCTGTCTCAGAATTCTCGTCTTATGCTAAGCACTTTTTCATTTTGTTTTGTTTTCCTTTTCAAGTTCCTACTCCATCACTGATCAAAAAAAAGAACTGGTGCTAAGTTTTATCTCATGGAAACTCTAATATGCCATGTTGGAGCATCTTAGGGTGTGTATGTGTGTGTGTGTGTGTGTGTGTGTAGCTATCTGGAAGGTGAATACCTTTGAATACCTTTAAAAATTGAAGTAGTAGGATCTAATCTATGTCTTAGCTCAATAAATCTGGAAGCAGCATGGAAATGGAATAGAAAGTGCACACATTGGAGGGCTGGTGACAAGGAGACAAGAAAGGACAAAAGTCAAGGTTATGTTGAAGTATAGAAATGAAATGTTTAAAATGCTTAGTGGGCATGAACCCACATTGGTTGATGTTGTAATGATGAGTTTTTATTTTCTACGTTGCTTAATAACCTATGATTATTATAGCAGAAAAAAATGGTGACTTTGGTTTTATAATTTGCATAGTTGGTTTTATGTACTTTTGCTAGTTTCTCATGTTTTTTACAGTTACATAATATAAATATATTTTGAAGTTGGAAAAAATGGGTTTTGCAATGAAGAACTAATAAAACGTGGCTGCTGACTGGAAGTAGGTCAAGAGTGAAGGGAGGTAAATATTAAAGCTCTCCATGAAATTTCTAGTGGAACTTGTCTAGAAGTCAGTGGAATGGTGTAGAGATTAATAGACTGAAGAAATAGATTTATAGAGCTTCTAATTTTAATTCCCTCTTGTGTATGTTAGCTTTCTAAATCTTAGTTTCTTGTTTAAAATGAATGTGATGAGCCAGGTCTCTAAATCCTTTCAAGTCCTACTATTCTGCACCTCTGTATGATTGCTAAATATCACAGCTTGGTCTGTTATATTCCTGGACTCTATATTTTCGCTGGATTGCTACATTTCTTACAGTTTTTTTCCCTTTTTGTGGTATAATTGACAGATAAAATTGTATATACTTAAACTGTACTATGTAATAGTTTTTTAAATCCTTTTTTATTATTATGTTCAAGTAGCCAACATATAGTACATCATTCGTTTTTGAGGTAGTATTCAATGATTCATTAGTTGTGTATAACACCCAGTGCTCTTCACAACACATGCCCTCCTTAATGCCATCACCTGGTCAAGGTAACTATTTGCTATATATGTACTTTGTGACATAATTGCCACAACCAGGTTAATTAGTACATTCATCACCTTGCCTAGTTATCTATTTTTTGTGTGTGTGGTAAAAATGTTTAAGGTCTACTCTTTTAGTAAATTTCAAGTATACAATTCATGTTATTAACTATAGTCATCATACTGTACAATAGATCCCCGTAACTTTCTCATCTTGTAACTGAAGACCTGCACCAGTTGAAGAGCATCTCCGTACTTGCCCCACCAACTCATAGTGATCACGATTCTACTGTGAACCACAATGACATATCACCTCATGCCTGTGAGAATGGAATTTATCAAAAAGAAAAGAAATAACAAGTGTTGGTGATGATGTGGAGAACAGGGACTCCTTATGAACTATTGGTAGAAATGTAAGTTGGTGCAACCACTATGTAAAACAGTATGGAGGTTCCTGAAAAAAGTATAAATAGAACTACCATACAATCCTTCATTCCCACTTCCTTCTATATATCTGAAGGAAACAAAATCAGTATCTTAAAGAGATATCTGTACCTCTGTGTTCATCGCAGCATTATTTAAAATAGCCAAGATATAGAAACAACCTAAATATTTGTTATTGGGAGAACAGAAAATGTATATGTGGTGTGTTTATATATCTAACTGGATATTATTTCACTATGTGAAAGAGAGAAATCCTGCTATTTGTTACAACAATATTGGGTGAAACTACAGGATATTATGCTAAGTGAAGTAAACCAGAGAGAGAAAAACAAATACCAAATAATATAACTTCCAAGTGACATCTTTAAAAAAATATGTTTATATGTACTCTGGAGGATGGCAAATAACATAAGACATTATGCTTGTTTGTATACCTATACACGTTATGTGCCTTTTTGGAGGGAGATCTTTGGGATTTTACGAGGCCTTAGTAATTAAAAAAAGAAATTTTTTTCTCTTATTTCTCTAGAACTTTTGTGAATGGATCTACCAACTTTCATATCAGAAAAGTTAAATATCTGACAGCAAGTGGAACAACAGGTCATTAATAATTTCTTCATGATTTTTATGAGTTTTACTTTATTACACCCTTTATTCTGGCTGATAGGTAATCAGTATATTTCCCCCTTTATGTCATTTGTTGCTACACTGGTTGAAGTGATGTATTACTGTTACATTTTTTAATTTTGAAAAATTTACAAGAAAATGGAAAATTATAAATGCTAAAATGGTATTATTGACTTTCTAGAAATAATAATTACTAATATTATGTCACAGTTTTCATATTCCTTCTTTCTATTTTTTCAAAGAAATTGAGCTTTAAATAAACATGAAGTCTCTAATTCTTTATTTTTTAGAAGATTTTATTTATTTATTTGATATATATAGAGAGAGTGTGTGACCAAGCACAAGCCAGGGAAGCAGGAGAGTCAGATGCAAGGTTTGATCCCAGAACCTTGGGACATGACCTGAGCCAAAGGCAGACACTTAACCAACTGAGCCACTCAGGTGCTTTTCTAATATTTCTTCTGTGAATGCTATACTTTCCTTCTCTTTCTAGTGGTAACGCACTCTAATATGTTTACACACGGAGAAACTCCAGGTTTAAATGTATTCCGTCAAACCACAAAGGTAATGAGTGACAATACAAGTTTCAGAGCACAGACTTCTAGATTCTTGATATACTGTTCCATCTGCAAGACCAGTGATTTAATTATTGGCTGAATTAAAAATAAAATCATATCAGTGGATATGATAATTCTATGATTTTTAAAATTAAACAAAACCATATAACACTTTTGGTTTTAGTTTAGATTTAGAAAATGACAAAAGGTTTACCCTAACAACCAAAACAATGCAGATAACTTACAGAATCTAGTTTTCTAAACCCACCAGAGATCTGAGTATTCAAAGAAACACAAAAGGAACTAAACTCAAAAAATGTAGTATGCTTAACAAGAGAAAACTACAGTTACTTTTACCTCTGATAGAATGACAAGAGGAAGAGGGATCTGCTGTAGGAAAAAATAGAAATACTGGAATGAAGACAACATCGGAAATGAAAAATTCTGGGCACCACTTGGATGACTCAGTTGGTTAAGCATCTGCTTTGGATCAAGTCATGATCTCAGGGTCCTGGGATCAAACCTTGCATCTGGCTTCCCGCTCATGGGGGGAGTCCATTTCTCCTTCTCCCTCTGCCCCTCCCCCCAGCTCTTGCACATACTCTCTGTCAAGTGAATAAATAAAATCTTAAAAAAATAGAAATGAAAAATTCATCAAACAGACTTAACAGGAGCATGGAAACAGCAGAGGAAAGGATAAAGAAACTTAAAAACAAATTGATAGTATACATCCACAATGAACAAAAAGAAAAAAAAGATTAAAATGAAAGAGATTTGTTTACAAATGAACTCTAAGGAAGAAAGCAGAGGGAGAAAGGGGAAGAAAGAATATTTGAAGCTATGAAGACCAAGAATTTCCCAAAATTGAAGAACTCTTTTAACTACACTACCAGAGAGCTTAGTGACTTCTAAACAGGATAACAGGATTTTAGAAAAGACGTTATGAGAGTCACAGTTCCTTTTCTAAACTCTGAAGTCATAATTGACTAAATTAAAAAAACATAGTAGCCCAAAGTCGATTGATTAAAAACAAAATTGGAGGTGAAATCTTTGAATAAAGACAGTAGGAATTTCAAAGGCAACTAGCAATGAATGCTTTGCCTGAAAAGATATAGAAGTGACAAATTATTATCTAAAGAGAGAGTAAAATAAACACTATTAGAATTTACATTTAAGTGAACTAGTAGTCTGCATTCTAATGTGAGTGAAAATGAAACTCTTTAACAAATTTTGAGTAAAATTTGTTAATCTCAGGAGGTATGAGTTTCCTGTCACTGGAAGTGATGAAGAGTTGGTTAATGACCAATTGGAATAGAATTCAAACCTCAGAGGTAATGTTAAACCAAATGATTATTGTGATCTTATTCTCATTTTAACATTCTTTGGTTACAGAAAAAGAGGACAAATGAAGCTAATTAGCTAAATATATGACTCAATATACAGTATCCTTTCACTTTTAAGCTTTTAAGAAAATTAATAGAAAAACATTTTCTGTTTAATTTTTCACCAAATAATTTAAGATAATATAACTACCTGTAAAAATCACGAGGAGCAATACTTCTAGCTACAGAAATGTTTGTTAGACTTAAAATTTAAGGAGAGATACAGTTATGTCTATTTAACTTGTTATGTAAAATCTATCTTGAAATGATTTAAATTATAAAGGGATTTATTTACATCATTTAAAAGTTTCAGAAATCACATATCTAAATATGATCTGATTAAGTCTCTGGCCTACATGTGTTTTAATTGTATCTTCAAATTGGTGTCTTTCAGGGTGTCAGACTGATGGCACATTCACAAATCACATCATTAGGAGAAGAAGGGCCTCGGGTTCTAGAGTTTTCTTCTTTATTACCAACTTTAGTGATGATTGGGCTAATCTTCAGCTAATTTCAGTGGCTGAGAAAATGTTACACACTAACTGAATTTGTCTTAGATTGCCAGACCATTTGCTGTATGGGTTGCAGTGACAGTGGTTGTAGGCCTCCAGTGGATGTGGGCCTCCCAAGGTCCCACCCTAGCTCCCTCCCCCTACCTTCACAGTTGCTACATGATGAAGAATGTTTAGAGATTGTTGAGATTACCCCAATGTCCATTACTGAAGAAATACTCTAAAAAGTTTGAAATGTACAGAAAAAAATGATGTTAGGACCTCTCCTGCAAGGTTATAAAAGATACTAAGACTCAGAACTAGAAATTGTCAGTTTCACAAATAGAGTTGCCAACCTCCATATAATTATTGCATTCACACAACTTTTATTTTCAATGATAGAGGTACCTGAAAGATTTATTGAGTGTTGGAAAACAGAGATTACAAAGTCCATTGTACCTTCAAAATAAATTGTAAAGTTACCAAAGACTCAGTCCAACATTCACATACCTCAGAAAAAGTAGATTCAAATGTCTACTGCTACCCATGGCTATAATGCCTGTCAAATGAACTACTAAAGAAAAAAATAACAACACAACAGCCATGTTTTTTTGACCAAGAATAATCCTCAGATAAAACTCTATTAATCCTTAAAGATAGATATCTTCTTTAGGATTTCTGTCACTGCAGACCATGAGTTGAATCTAAAATGAATGATTTTAACGGACACATGCTTTCAGTTCCATTGGTCTTTCCCACATATCTTGAAGAAATAACTACCATCGGTTCTCACTCTATCTTTTTGAGTCTCACACAAATTGCTGCCAAACGACAAAAGAGAAATACAGGAATTCAATCATCTCAGTATTGAATATGTTTTCTATATAAATTGGCTTTGGAGAATGAGTTATTGTGCTCAATTCCAGTAATAGCACAGAAAACTTAACTTTCATTATCAAATGGCAGAAGCCATAAATTGTGTCCTGTGATGAAAAAGTTATTAGAGGAGATTTCAATCTTTCTTTTCAACGTATATCTGTGTTAGTCTAATGGTTTGAAATTTAGAAACCTGTAGTTGTATTATTTCAGAGTATTATTTTCTCTTTCCCCAATATTTTAAGTTATTTAAATGACTATATATATATTTCATGTTTTACATGAAAAAAGGTGATACAGGAAAGGCAAGGAAGCTCTAGATTAGATTTTAGCTCTAGCATTTAGTGTCAGATAAAATTGAATAATCACTTAAGTTATCGTGGCACCTTAGCTTTCTTATGTGTGAAATGGGGCAATTCTGTGTATGCATAGTGTTGTAAGCATCCATGATATCAATCACAAAGTGTAGTGTTTAGTCACAGTTAACATGTTAATTCTACTGCATATAACTTATAGGGTTATATAAGAGCATTAGAAAGAAAGATTATAAATGAGAGTATTATGAAGATAATTTTTTATTTTAATAACATTACCTTACAACTATTCTGGTATTCACTCAGTGGTATTCACTACAAGACAGGAGCGTTTCTGTCTCAAACCTGAAGTTATACAAATTCTATATGGCTTTTTTAAAGATTTCAATTATTTATGTATTTGAGAGAGAAAGAGAGAGAGAACACAAGCCTTCAGAGGGACAGAGGGAGAGGGAGAAGCAGACTTTCCTCTCAACAGGGAGCCAGATGTAGAATTGTTCCTAGGACCCTGAGACACCCAGGGTGTCTTATATATGATTTTTGATTAAATAGCCTGCAATTGAAGAGAGAAAAGCTTCCATATTGACTTTTATAATTTTTAAAAAATATTTTATTCATTTATTTGAAAGACAGAGATGACAAGTAGGCAGAGAGCTAGGCAGAGAGAGAGGGGGGGAAGCAGGCTTCGACCAGGTACCCCGACTTTTCTAATTTTTAAGAAAACAAAATTTGAAAGGTGCCTGGTGGCTCAGTTGGTTAAGCTTCTGCCTTTGGCTCAGGTCATGATCTCAAGGTCCTGGGATTGAGCCCCATATTGGGCTGCCTACTCAGCAGGGAGTCTGCTTCTCTATTTCCCTCTGCCTCTCTGGCTGTTTGTGCTCTCTCTCAAGTAAATAAATAAAATCTTTTAAAAAAAAAACCACAAAATTTGGAAACCTCAGATCATATATTTATATCATAAACAAAAGAATGAAGATAAATGAATGAAAAATATTTGCATCATACGTATACTTAGTTATACTTCCATATTAAAAGAAGGATAACAATGATTTCTGGGCTCTGGGGAGAGGTTTAGAGAAGATTGAGAAAGGAAAGCAGAATTTAACCATTCATATGGAGTGCCCTTCCCTGTCAATCTCATTTCCCAAAGTCGATCTGTCTTAGTTTAATTTTCAGCCCTAGCCAGGGACTCCAAGAGGGTCAATGGAAACTTTTTTGTTCCCTACAATAAGACTATACAAAGTGAACTCTCCTTCCTCAGTCACGCTAGTAAGATTCTGAAGCTGCGATTACTCCCCAGAAAAGGAAAATGGAAAGAAAGAAAATGCTGGATTTGACTGGCTATCCATAAAGAGACTTTTATACCTACAGGAAGTGAACATAGTTCTTATCTAGATTGTTGCCACCTGTTGAAAGACATGAGCACTTGAGAATTATGATGGATTTAGTAAGAGGAAAATGAAGTTCTACTTTTGAATATCTGAGTTGTTTAAACTACTGTTTTGACAAATTTTAAGGCTGCTAAATAAAGTTTTTGTATTTATTAACTTTTGTAGCAACATGGACGGGACTGGAAGAGATTATGCTGAGTGAAATAAGTCAAGCAGAGAGAATCAGTTATCATATGGTTTCACTTATTTGTGGAGCATAACAAATATCATGGAGGACAAGGGGTGTTAGAGAGGAGAAGGGAGTTGGGGTAAATTGGAAGGGGAGGTGAATCATGAGAGACTATGGACTCTGAAAAACAATCTGAGGGGTTTGAAGTGGGGGGGGTGGGAGGTTGGGGTACCAGGTGGTGGGTATTATAGAGGGCATGGATTGCATGGAGCACTGGGGGTGGTGAAAAAATAATGAATACTGTTTTTTCTGAAAATAAATAAATTAATTAAAAAAAATAAAGGGTATGTGCTTTGGTGAGTGCTGTGAAGTGTGTAAACCTGGCGATTCACAGACCTGTACCCCTGGGGATAAAAATATATGTTTATAAAAAATAAAAAATTAAAAAAAAAAAAAAAAGGGAGTTAGGGGAAATTTTAAGGGGAGGTGAACCATGAGAGACTATGGACTCTGAAAAACAATCTGAGGGGTTTGAAGTGGCGGGGGGGGGGGGGGTGGAGGTTGGGGGAACCAGGTGGTGGGTATTAGAGAGGGCACAGATTGCATGGAGCACTGGGTGTGGTGCAAAAACAATGAATACTGTTATGCTGAAAATAAATAAAAAATAAATTAAAAAAAAAATAAAATAAAAAAATAAAAAAAATAAAGTTTTTGTATTTATCAAACTTTATTTATTAAATGGTTATTTTTTGTTTTAATAAGTGAAAGCATATATAGTTAACACTTATAGTTTCTGATCAACCATAAAGTAAGTGGAATTTTTGTCAGCCTATAATGTATCAATTTTTAAAATGCAAAAATAGTAAAAATAACAATTCATTTTGTTGAATTTGCTAACCACTGTCATTTATTACTCTAGGTTGAACAATATGAAATTGCTGATGTTTGACCACTTTTGAGCTACAAAAATGGCAAGTTCATGTGATAGACCTTAATACCTTCCAGAATATCTAGACCTTTGGGAACTCCGGGTTGGAAATGTGTAGAATAGTTGATAAACAATGGCTGATAAGATTTACAGAAAGAGGGGCGCCTGGGTGGCTCAGTGGGTTAAGCCTCTGCTTTCGGCTCAGGTCATGATCTCAGAGTCCTGGGATCGAGCCCTGCATCGGGCTCTCTGCTCAGTGGGGAGCCTGCTTCCTCCTCTCTCTCTGCCTGCCTCTCTGCCTGCTTGTGGTCTCTCTCTGTCAAATAAATAAATAAAATATTTAAAAAAAAAAGATTTACAGAAAGATGTATTTAGCAAGAAACTTGTTTATGATGAACATAAAATTGAACATAATTTTTTGAAGATCATTAAAACTGCAATAAATATATTCATGTTCCTCAAAATTGAATCCAATTTTCTCGTGTGGTCTGCTCAGCAAAGTACACAAAAGAATTTTTCCTGATATTGATACTTTGATTAAAAGAGACTATTAAATTATTTTGAAATGTATTACTTTAGCAACACTCTTGATTGATTAAACCATTCTGGTTATTTTTCTACTAACTCTTACGTATATAAATGTTGAAAGCAATGTTCAAGTAAGTCTCAAACTTGGTGTATGTATGTATCCTAAACAGTAAGTATTAGACTCATCAACTGGAAATGAATGCTTATTATGCAAATATGGTGGAATTTTAGGAAGCACACTCATGAAAGTGACAATTCAGGTAAAGGGAGGATGATTTGGGTGGGTGGGCCAGCCCTATCTTCTTATATCATACTGTACAGTTCTGGCTTTTTTAGTTTAATTCCAAATTCAAATGATTAAATTTTACATGGGAAAAGAAAGTTTGCCTTTCTGAGGTATATAAGAAAGTAAATTGTTGGGATCATTTATTTCTTATCCTGTGTTTACTCACAAAGCTATAGTAGAGCAAATGATAAGAAAGGTTATCATCACAAATATAAACCTATACTTACGGACAGCAATTTGGAAAAACGTTGTTTTAATGGGGATTTTTGAAGTATATGGGAATTTAGCAGCTGAAAAAATGTTTTTTCTTTCTCTTTTTCTTGAGTACCTTTTGCATAGGCCTCTTTTACCCACATAGAAGTCAAAAACAAACCCCTTTTGGATACATCACAGCATTGAGCTGTAAGGTAACTCTCCTCCATGTGAGGAAGCTTCAGAAACCCCAAGGACAAGTTGCCTGTTAAATCTGGAAAAGGGAATTGCATTCCATATATTCTTTCCATTTGTGATGTGCCGAGGACAAAAATGTGTGTGATCAATCTTGAAAACATTCCAGGAAAGTCATTGGTGATGCAGTATTCATGATCTGTTGACATCTAAGATGAATTTGAGATGCCACTGTGATTTTCAATACCAAATTTATTAATATCCATCTACTGGGATAGTGTAATATTTATATCTACATCATTCTCATCTCTGTTTCTATGCAAGAGACCTTTCATTTCTCTTGCTTACAAAATATTCCTAAATGCAGCAACATGATTCTGTTAATAATCCAAAGAAACAACTTTCCATGTTTACTCAAAACCACAATACCTCAACATTTAATTATTTAGAAATAATAAAAAATGACATCAACATTTTCCCTTAATCTGCAGGTACATGTTGCTGAGATTTGAAAGACTGATTCAATGGACTTGTAACTCCCCCCAAAATCTGGTTGTTTAAAACATTGTATTAGTTTGGTCTTGATGTGAGTTTTTATGGGAACTATGTTTGCCATGTGAAACAAAATTATTAAAGTTTTCTCATGGCAAAACATCCTCCTTAAATTATTGTGGATTCTATTTACTATGGGTTTTGTCACAGACAAGATTATCACATGTAAAAAAATATGAATGTTTTAAATGCTAATGTCAGAAGTGGTGAACTAGAGAGAAACAAAACAAGCCCAAGTAATTTCTTTCCAACTCATGATAAAGGCCAGTGTCTAAGAACGACACAAAGAAAATGTTCAACATTTTTTAGATTGCGTTCCTATTTCGAATATATGGAGTTGTCTCTCATTTAATCCTAAGCATACATGCCATGGCCTTGTCTTATTGTTTCCATGGAGAATGAAGGAGAAGGCCTTCTGTGGGGCTGAGTGACCAAAAAGAGGATAGGCAGTGTCAACTGTTGTAATTCATAGTAAGAGGTGATGAGGACTGTGACTGTAATTCCCCAGGTGAATCATGAAAAATCCTAGAATTCTGAAATGTCCCTTAGTATGCGGGACATGGACTTGATTTATTTAACTTAGATATTTATGAACATGAACCCGGAAGAATAGCAGATTCAGGGGAAAACAGATAAAAATGTATTTCTCCTTCATAATTCTACTTTAAATTGATCTTCTTCCTTTCAGAAGATGAGAAATAGAGGTTTATAAATAGTATAACTTGGAGGGTAAAATTTTGTATTTCTAAGAGAGGTCTTGAAACTTGTTAGCTATCTATACTGTCTGTGAAATTAAAGTGATAATTAAAGGAGAGTGTCTATGTTCGTTAGGTAGTTTCAGCTAACATGTTTACATAGTTTATGATAACAGCAAACAGCTTTGCCTCCTGAAACAGTATCCCACAGGCTAGATAGAAACTGTAAACATACTACATTTGCTCTGTACAGTGTTTTAAAAAGTTTTTAAAAATTAGTTTCCAATATTTAAGAACTGGGATATTTCACAGGATAATCTGAAATTTTGACCTTTTCCTGAAAATCGGTAAACACTAACAAAGGGGGCTCAAATTCAGAGGGCAAGAGTAGCTAGGGCTGATAATCCAGTCTACTGACTCCTCTGGGTGGGGTGTAGAGCTCGAATTCCGTATGGCTCACTCATGGTGTCCCCTTTTGCTTCCTGTGGAGCCCCTGCGGACATTCGAATTATTTAGAAGAGACTTCTCTGTTTAGCTGACCATCTTGAAACAGACTATTTTGATTATGTAAGTGGGTTCTCTCTCCCCACATTCCCCTGGCTTATTAGGTTCTGGAAAATGACTGGGTAGCCAAGAATGATACACACAGAGACAACAAAAATGTCTTTTATAAGAAATCACAAATTTTCAAGTTGGAGGAGCAGATGGGGAGCAGGGGAAAGGAGGATGAAGTTCTAGAAGACAAGTAGAAGCCACAAGGATACGCATTCTTTGGAGGAGAGAGTAATTGGGAGTTTAAATGAAGGGTGCCTAATATTAAATTTCAAGGTAGTTTCTGTCCTTCACTAGTGACACAATTCTGTTTTGTCCTAACCCTTGTATAAGATTCCTATTCCCATGGCTTTGGATTGTTGGACATTGGGAAGTGAAGGGAATGGAATGTCGCACCAGCGTCCCCTTGACTGAGGAATAAGTAGGCCCTCAGAGGACAAATAGAGAATTTAGCAGAGGAGAAACTGAAGACAATGAGGAATCGCTCTCGCCTCACCTGTCCTGTGTAGTGGGGGAGAAACCGGGCTCCTTGTATGTCCTGAAACGGAGAACCTAGCTGGTTTTCCATTAAATGTGTTCTGATGGTACACCTGGGTGTCTTAGTCAATTAAGGGTCCGACTTTTGGTTTCCGCTGAGGTTGTGACTTCAGGATCATGAGATGGAGGCGCATGTCAGGCTTCTTGCTCAGTGGGAGTCTGCTTGTCCCTTTTCCTCTTCTTTTGCCTCTCCCCCTGCTCATGTGCTTTCTCTCTCTTTAAATATATATATTATATATATATATATTTTATTTTATATAAATATATATTTTATATTTATACCCACCCACCCATGTATATATAACCTTTAAAAAATATGTGATGTGATTCCTGAAACCCAGAGGGAACACTGATGTCCAAGAATCTGACAAAGGCATTACAATAGTTAAAATATTCTGTTACGACCTAAAATGAGAGGGGCTTCTTTAACGTAAGACTTTGTTTGAAGAGTTGTTATTTCCCAAATCTTGACATTAAGCAATTTGTCAAAAATAATTTCTTTCAGTTGAGATGGTAAACGAAAGCAGCAAGAATTTTATCAGAATACTTTAAGTGCATAATAGAGTAGACTCACATCTAATAAGAAAGTCAGATCCTAAAGTAAGGACATAATACAAAAATCACATACGCTTAAAATTATCCTTGAAAAATTCCTTCACTATCATTAAATCACCACGGTGGGATTCTTTGCCTTGAATCTGTAGCCTCATAACCTGGGGAAAAGGGCAAGAAATAAAAGAGTATTTTCCCACATCCTCCACTCACATCTACCCCTCAGAGTACAGACACACAGGATGAAAAACTGAATGTGTATAAATACCATTCCATGGTGTTACCAAATACATGGATTTTGAGAAATCTATGGTGGTATGATGTTTGGTACACTTTTTAAAGTGCCCTCAAGTGTTGACATATTTTTTTTTTTAATCACACTGTTTCTAAAATTTAAATGAAAGAACAATGTTGTAAGGCCATTAATGAATATGGTTTACTTTACAATCTCATTGTTTTGGGTAACTGTGAATGTTTCTTGAAGGGACAGGCTGTGTTGCATCTAAATGCGGAACAGCGAATGTCGTGTTCCTTAATGCAATGGTTATCCTTCATACGTGGGATGTGTTAATGTGTATACTACAGCCTGATGAAACATACTCTATGGTCTCAATTTTCTTTTCAAGCTTGCTTTTAAAGAAGACTGAAACCATCCAACAGAATTAATCAACCCAGATCCTGTCTACACATCACGACATGTCTCTTCAGAGTTTGTGAGATACCAGTAATTCTCTTGCCTTTAAAATCACACAAGGCAGCTGTTTTCCCACACTTTTTAACAGTGGTGAGCAAAAGATGCGGGAAAGGCCTGTAGCTGGAAAAGTTTTATGGCTTGAAAAACATTAAGATTGACCTGATTTTAAGACCTGTAACTTCCTTCTACATTCTATTCTCACATATGCTCACATTTCTCTTCTTATCTGTGCCCTTGTTGATGCTAAGTAAATCATATAAATATCTAGGATTTAGCTAAAACATTATTGTTTTCTTTAGGATCCTGAAACAAAACTTCATAAAGAATTTATAAATGTTTTGAATAGAGCTAAAATCAACACATCTGTTCTTTGTTTAGTGACAACTTTTAAGGTGTGGTTGGGGACAGGATTCATCCATCTTTGGGTTCACTCCACTTAGCCAAGCTGGAGCTTACATACAAATGTGCCTGTGTTTCTATAAAACTGATGTCATGTCAGGATAATTCTGGGAAAAAGTTTTTTGTTTTCTTTTCTTCTTCCCAGATTGTATTTTACTATAGCTGCTCTAACCTTAAAAGATTTGTCTGGAGTGAGTGCCTTTTGGTTGAAAGGAAAGACTGGGATAGACTTAACCCCAAATAAACTTAATTCGTTAAAAATTTTTTTCTCCAGGGTACAATTAATCCAAATTTAGAGTGGGCTTATACTGCAGCTGAATGCTATACAGAAAGGCAATCTAAATAAAGGGATGATTTGCACTTATCAAACTAATATTTGCCAGGGTATTTTTCACAACTTCTGAAACCTGCCATATATGAAACCTGACAATTCAAAGTGTGGCCCCAATGGGTATCTCAGTGGATTGACCAGGTTGCTGTTGTTCATCTGGAAGATTCATGGAATATGTGCAAGCAGTCACGATAGCTCAGCCACCAGCTTTGCCACCTGCTCACTGAGTACTTGCAATTCTGTATCTCTGTAAAAATATCTTGTCAGTGATTATATTTGCATTTTAGACCAGAAAGCGTCAAATATAGATGTGCGCTGCTTATTATTTTGACCATCTTCGAATAAGGAATTTAGACAAAGTGGAGCTTATAAACCACGGTGCAGATGGAGTTACTTGAGCTACAAAGAAGCTACACTAAAATATATTTACATCTATCTATATAATTACTTGATCAGAAATAGAAGCAAGAGCTATAATCTATTCTCTTTACATTTAACTCCAAATGGGAAATTTACTAGGCTCCATAAAAAGTATAAAATGGTGATAATCAGTGTTTTCAGACCATTAGCTGTCTATATTGTCATGTGTAATTAAAGTAGTAGGGCTTCTGCTTTAAAAGTTATATTCACCAGTACTTTTTGGACTCTAGTCATAATCGTGGGCATTTCAATACGTGACTTTTATTGCATCTCAGGACCACATATATTATGTATCCATTCTGTCATTAATTTTGGTAATACTTTTTTCTTAGTCACAAGGAGGAGACGGTAAACTAAAAATAGTCACTGGCTGATCGTCAAGTAAAAAAAGCCAAAATGCATGGTCTTCCTAGGCAATGGGTTATGTTAGCCAGCGAATGTACTCACTGGGAAAGGATTTCTCAGCCCAATGTTTGTTTCTAATCTATTCTGAAAATCTTGGCTATTATATGAGTACTAGACTAGTATGAGAAGCATGGTATGGAGCTGACAGATCAGCCTTAGAGGGCTCACCGTTCCCTACTGAGGTGTTCATTTGAAATTTAGTTATGTCTGATTTCACTTGGGTATCTGGGAAATCTTTTCAACCTACCGAACTCTTCGTTTTCTAGGAAGTTTCACTTGTCTTCTTTTTCCTTCCATCCTCTTCCCACCTCATTTTCTCTCTCTCTCTCACATACTCTCACACACCCCACTCCCATAGGACCATATGACATATGCACACCGAGTTCCTCCTCCCTTATAAAAATATCCTTTCAAATTATTTCACCATTGTTGCAGAGTTTATCTTTTAAATCGGAATGGGTGAATTTATGATGGTGAGGAGAATATTTATGTTAAAACCATTAAAATGAATATGTTGCAAACAGACATTTCTTTGGCCAACAGGAAATGAACCAGATTTTGATTGGGTTTGAAGTTTTTATCATTTCCAGGGATAAGGAGACTCTTGGATGAGTAGAAACTGATTTGACTGTAGGTTTTCTTGTCAATTCCTCACATCTGTGAGTTATGAAGCTTTACTCTGACAGCAGAAAATTAACTCACTCTGCTGTCTTGATTGCTTTCCCACAGTGCTCCCTCCATGGCTCTGTACCAGCAATTGTTGTAGCAGGAGAGTGAGAGTGGGTTTGCTTCATGGTGGGTTGGCCCCATTCCCCGTGAGGGTAAGGAATCTGAGATGGAGAAGGCTCGCCAGGAGGGAAATTTTTCTTATTACTTCAGTAGTCAATAGCAAAATTTTAGGTAGAGAGTTTTTTTTCCATGTAGAGATGTGGTGTTTTTTTTTTTTTTTTTCCTTTATCCCTTTATCCAGCATAAGAGGGAAAGACTAAGCAGTTTTATGACAATTTCCTTGCTAATTAAAGTGTAGGGTAAAATAATTTCCCCCTTATAGAGGCCAGTGGTAACATCTAATGCAGGAGGGTTTTGGCCCAAAGCCCAGTACAAGATGTAGTGCAGAAATACTTTCCAGCACTGGGGGCATTTGATGGTCACTAAACAAACACTGGAACACTATCTTGTTTTCAAATTGAAATGCCTGAGAAAGTAGGATTTTCTAACCCTGAATAATGTGACATTATTTATACACTCAGGAAGATTACAAGGGGCTCAAACTCACCAGGAGCTGTCAATGAGGAAACGTCTATGAAGAGAAAAAAGACAGACTGTGAGTAATGATTTTCACACTCTTTATGATTTCTTGAAAGCTTGATTGCTTTGATAAATTTGACATCAATTTATAGGGGCCATGCACGGGATAAGTAAGTAAACAAGGATTTTAGTTTCCTTTGAAAGCTTTATAATGTAAAGTATCACTCCTAGGGTCCCTTTCATTTGCTGTTGGACATGAAGAGTGTTGATTTGGGGCAGAGCAAAAAGGGCCCGATTATTGATATAAGAAAATTCATTGAGCACAGATCATTACTTCTAATACATACATATTTTCCTATCCAAGTTCCTCTGGTGGAGGGTAGGTGGGTCAAGGAAAGGCCCTTTCTAGGAATCTAGACACATAATCTGAAGAAATTAGTTCTAAGCACATAACCTCTTAGAGATATCATGTTATCCTAACATTTTATAAAATTTTTCCATTCTTCTCAGCTGGCTTTAAATTAAAGACGTAAAACTTACTATAAAAAATAAAAACCACTTTTTTACTTGTTTCATTGAGTGACTTATTTCAATTATTCATTCACTTGCTATGTGCATGTATATGTATGCTTGTCCACATAAACATGCAGGTATATTTATTTATAATCTCTGGTCTTTAACAAAAATACATTTTTTTTCATGTGGGAAAGTTTGATTTTGTTATTTTACACAGATTTTATTTTAAAAGCAATGTTAAGCTATTAGGAAAGTTATACCATCAGACACATGCTAAATGGAAAATGAGTTAAGTGTGGATAAGGGTGGAAACAAGCATACCGGTTAAGAAGTTGTTGCTGAAATCTAAGTAAGAGAAGGAGGAGCCTGAACTAAAGTGGTATAGTCCAGATGGAGAGAAATGAGCAAATTATATTTTCAAAATGAAGTCGGTTTGACTTGCTGGTGAGCAGGATGTGGGATGTAAAGGAAAGAGCAGAGTCATAGATGACTCCTTGGATTTTGTTCTAAGTAACTGCATAGGTAGGGGTGCCATTTACAGAGCTGGAAGACAAGAAGGAAATGGCTTTTGGTTTGGAAAAAAAAAATGACCTTGGTTTTGTTATGTTAAAATTGTGTGTCTATTTTGTTTTAATTATAATCATTAAGCAGCAGCTAGATTTTTAATTCTGGACCTCAGTGCAGAGAAAGGGACCTAAGGTGAATTTACATCTACATTTGCATTTTATTTAAAGTCGAGGTAGTGGGCAAGGTATGTGTAAATGGAGAAGAGAAAAAATGTAAGACCAAGCTCTTGACCACTATGATATTTAGGTTGGGGAAAAAGAGTCCGCAAACAAGGCTGAGAAAGAATAGCCAACGTGCCAGGAAATAAGGCAGGAGAGGGTGGTTTCCCAGAAGCCAAGAGACATGATATTTTGAAGAAACAACAACCAACCGTGAGAATACTATTTGACTAAGAATGAATCATTTGAGAAATGTGAGGGTGTAAAAAGCATTTATCTGATCTTGCAGTATGGTGCTCATTGTTAACCAGAGCAGACTGTTGGCACAGTAGGGATTTCAGCCTGTCTGGGGGTGGGTTCAAGAGGGTATGGGAGAAGAGAAAATATACTGAACATAGCCAACAGGTTTAGAAAAAAAGAAGAGCAGACAAAGGAGGTTGGTAAAGGAAAATGAAATATATGACCAAAGGAGGGATTGCTCAGATGAGAGTTAATTCAGCCTGTTTGTCTGCTAATGGGCATGGTCCAGTAGAGCACAGGAGATGATGATGCAGGCAGGAGGGGGGGATTTCAAGAAAGAAGTCACCGGGTAGTGAGTAATTGGTGTTGAGAGCATGGAGGAATTCTTGTCTATTCATTTCCATTTTCTCAGCTAATTAAAAAGTGAGAATATCACTAAAGGGAGAAAGCAGGGTGGTTGGAGTTTTGAGAGAGGTGTGAAATAGTCTGATCAGGAAAAGGGAAATTGAATTGATCAGGAAAAGGGAAATTGAATAAATAGAAAAAAAGCATTAATGGTAAGGCTGTTGGGTATGATAATAGACCTTGGCACTAGAGAATTCAACCGTCAGGGTTTCAAAGATTTTAAGATGTATTAGAGGATATTTGTCATTTTGCAAAGGCACGAATTTGAGTCATAGGTCAAAAAATGAGAGTGTCCCACCTAGCTAGTAAATAAGCTTCCATAATAATTCTTTTGAGAGGTTCTTAAAGAAAAGCTAGCAAGAAAAGAGAACTTTTTTCCTCTCATACTATGCCTAAAAAGCAAGCATTAGCACTGAGGTCGAAAGTGAAGAAAATATCAAGGAGTCTAAAAGCGTCATGATTCTAATTCAGATAGCAGGAATTTTACGTACATTAGAGAGTGAAATGTCTGTTTTAGTGAAGACTTGGTCCAATGATATGAACAAGCATACCCCACTGTCGTGGAAACAAGATAAAATATGACTGGAATGTTCTAGTAAATTCTCAAACCATACACATGAGGATATTCCCAGGAAACATGTGGCTTGACGGAAATGTGTTTTGAGAGAAAACCAAGAGTCTGGACAAATATTTCTAGTTAGCAGATTCACAAAGGTCTTGGAATGTATCCTTCACCATATCCAGGATTTACCTCACCCTCTGATGCACAGTTTTCATACCTCTCCTGCTTCCGGGTATATTATGGGCTTGCAGATGCTGGTGATGATCACGAAGTTTGTCTCTCATCACCATTCTGAACAAGAAGAAAAATAAATGTTTTATTTTACATTATTAATTGTATTTAAACATAACAACCAGCATTTTTTCATATTTTCCTTTAGAAATCACTTTCAAATTTATGTCGTATGATCCTCTAATCAACCCTATTAAGTAAACATTCTTTTTCTTATTAATAATGAAGTTTGAAGATATTCGATGATATAATTTTTGCTCATATACCTGGGGAGGAAACAAAGAACAGCTGTAGCCTTCTAAAATAATAATGACCTGAAATCCTGCATTTCTTATTATGCTTTTGCTAACCAGGAGGTTTCTCAGATAAGTTTAGTACTTAATTATAATATTTTTCCCATTTAAAACCTTATTTTGTGTGTGTGGCAAAATTAAGATGTGCAATTCAGGAAATCTTCAGAAACAATAAGTTATAAATAAAATAAGCTCTGAGAGAGACACCTAGATGTCATCCAGTTTAAACTCCACTTTTACATATTAGAAAAGGGAGTCTCAGAAAAATTAAAAGACCTGCTTAAGGTTGTTCAACTTGTTAATAGGATTACAGCTGGGAATATATTTCTGGACAGCTATCTCCATGTGTTTTCCATTGTGTTGCACAGTCTACAGAAATTTAACTACAAAACCACCAAGTTTGAGAGCTGAAAAGGACCCTAGAGATTGAGCTTCAACCCTCTCATTTTATGAAAGAGGAAATACAGATCCAGAAAAATTAAATTGTTGTTACAAAGTTATATAGTGAGTGTAATAGGAAGTTAGTATGAGACGATGCCTGCCTCAGGTTTCAACCAAGGTACCATAAAGAAAGGTATCAGATAGCAGGGAGTATAGGCAGTCATCTCTGTCCCCATATGCTGATTTTTAAAGGAAGTGATACAGAAAAAAGGACTCTCTCAACCTTCTGCAAGAACAAGGACATAAAAAGATATCAGAGGGGCGCCTGGGTGGCTCAGTGGGTTAAGCCTCTGCCTTCGGCTCAGGTCATGATCTCAGGGGGATCGAGTCCTGCATGGGGCTCTCTGCTCAGCAGGGAGCCTGCCTCCACCTCTCTCTCTGCCTGCCTCTCTACCTACTTGTGATCTCTGTCTGTCAAATAAATAAATAAAATCTTAAAAAAAAAAAAGATATCAGAGGCAGTACAAAAAGGAAACGCTTCGTAAGGAAAAATTTCTTTGGAGAAAGCTCATGTATTGCTTTCAGTCCTCACTTTGGAGGAAATTTAAGGGCCTGCTAATTTCTAAGCCCAAGACTAGTGAGGAGATCTTTGAGAGAACGACTAGATATGTGCCTCTATCTTTGGTGGTAGAGTCAGAAGAGCATCACCTTGGGATTGCTTGAACTCCCAGAGTTTGCATGGAGCTTGCCACCATTTCTTATGAACCAGGGTGGACAATGAAAAGCCAAACAGCCAGGGCACCTGGATGGGCTCGGTCAGTTAAGCCTCGGACTTTTGAGTTTGGATCAGGAGACTGAGCCCTGTGTGGTGGTCTGCACTCAGCACAGAGCCTGCTTGAGATTCTCTTTCTTTGTCTCCTTCTGCCCTTCCCCCCTTCCCCGTTTTCACTGTCTCTCTCTCTCTGGGGGGGGAAAAAAAAGTTGGTAGAGCCCACTTGAGATTATGAGAATTTTGGGTCCTGTCTCACGGTGCCACCTCAAGGAACAAGGAGATCTCAGCAGAAAGAGAAAGATGGCTGTGAATGCCCAGCAGCTGAGGTTGCAGCAGCAATCCATCACTAGGATAAAGGTTCATTCCTCAGGTGAAGGAGTCCTCAGGAAATTGGAGTCCAGAGAGATACTCTGCAGAGATCAAGAATTGACTTTTATCATCTCTCAAGGCCAAAGAGGACAGTCAATGTGATGGCATCAGTCCAAGTAAGAACCACCTAAGTCTCTTCATTCAGTTCAACTAGTGAGTGAGAGAAGATCTTGACCAGGACAAGTGGAGGGCATAGTAACAATGCTGGGCTTCCAGCCTGAAATAAATCTGGGAGGGGAAAAGGAGAAGACTTGGTGATAGGCCAAGTTCAGACTTTTTCAATGGACCTTCTACATACTGATGTGAGACTTTTTTTTAACTTACAGAGATTGTAAAATGTTGTGTTATCTAGGAGTGAGTGGGAACAAAAGCCATGTGAGCTGTCCAAGTTTTCTTCAGGGGTAGAGAAGGTTACAGTCAGAGGGAATTGGGACAGAAGCTGTGTTTTTGTTCACAGTTCCTGGGTCAATACATTCTGCGAGCTGTTATAGGAATCATCACACAGTCTCATCTAGGACCTCTTTCATGGAATTCTGCTGTCTTCAATGGAAAGTGTGAGAGAACTGAGAGAAGAACACATTTTTTTAGTTTTTATGTCTATTTGCCATAGAAATTAAGAAAATACTCATATCTTGAAAGTTAAAAGAAAATCTCAGTGTGTAGTAGATTTCCAGTCCTGTCTAGTGAATGAATGAATGGATGGATGAAATCCACCGCCAGCCACGAGAGGCACAAGACAGGGAGTCCTGACCGCCAGACAAGCAGGAACAGCTGCAAACGCTAATGCCAATGAGAAGAAAGCGGACGTTTGGGGCACCAAGGAAAGAAAAACACAAGCTTTGCTCTGTGTGCCAAGATTGGCCACCTGGCCCATCCTGCTTGTATTTAGGACACCAGCAGTTCAATGTAAACATGGGTCAGCTGAGTTCGTTTACTTAGGGCAAGTTATATACACAAGGCTCTCAATCAGGAAGAGAACACATGGAGCTCCCTGGCTTGTCTTGAAGGTCGTGGAGCTTGCATCAAATCTTGTTCTTCACACCTCAGGAGGATCCACAGGGCAGTGGAAGCCTTGCCTTATCCTCAATACAACAGACGCCAGCATACGCTCTGAATTGTCATCCCTGACTTACCCTCCCCTCCCGGGAACTGTGGCCACTAGCAGGACTTCTTGCAGACTGAGGGTTCCATTACAGCCTTCCTGCCAACTGACAGGACTGAAGGGTTGAAATGAGTGACTCTTAGCAAAAACCCCAGTGTTACCATCCTGCACAGTCTCACCCACGCAAGGAAGAATCTGGTGATAAATGCAGGCTCTCATTTTTAGGCTCTAGTCAGTATCCTGAGGACACAGGCAATGTTAGTGCACCCCCCTCACAATCTCGCCATGGTGTCTCTTGATGGTCACAATGGACAGAAATATACAGAAAAGATATGGCAAGTAATCCTTAAGAAGGCAGTTGGCCATAAGGTCAGAATTTCAGTGGGGGATATTAGAAAGGGAAACTTTTCTTTATAAAGTTATAGATTAGGCATGGGATGTTTGATATTATAATATAAGATCTGAAGACTGAAGAACAAAGAGGAGACTAAGGAATCGTTAGGTTTCAAAGGATTATTATTGGATTTTTGTGAAAACTCTCCAATCATATACCCTGTCTTGTGAAATTAGTATTTTGGATTTTTCTTGATCACTTTGGTCATCTGTAACTGTGTTTCAGGTATGCTCCTAGCTCATCTACCCTTGGGCAGCCCATGGCCCTACACTTCAAGCTATTACAGATACCATAAAACATATATGATTTAAAAAGTATGGAAATCCGTAGTGCTATTTAAATAATCTTCTTGGGGTGCCTGGGTGGCTCAGTCAGTTAGGTGGCTGCCTTCGGCTCAGGTCATGATCCCAAGAGTCTTGGGATAAAGTCCCATGTCGGGCTCCCTGCTCAGTGGAGAACCTGCTTCTCCTAATCTCTCTCCCTGCAACTCGCCTACTTGTGATTTCTCTCAATCTCTCTGTCAAATAAATAAATAAAATCTTAAAAAAAAATGTTCTCTATTTCCTGATGTAGTAGCTTGCAAAAAATAGACACAATTCTGTACCTATTCCTGTATCTAAGGCCTTGACAATGGGACTTTATAGTAACCATTTTTCAAATCTAAACTGATCATGGGGCTTTGACCAATAGAATGCAAAGTAAATAATGTTGTTCTGACCTGGACCTCAGAGGTCTCCTTACCATCTTTGAACTTTATGACTAGGGTAGCCTGTTGAGGGATGAGAGACTTACAGTCATTTCTGTCACCTTGGCCAAAAACATACCAACTGCCATATGGCCAAGGAAGTCTACCCTAAATTAACCAGCTAACTGAAGAAGCATAAGTGTGCCCAGTGGAGACCAACTAATTACCCACCTGACCCACAGAACTGTAAGCCAAGAAAAAGAAGGGGGAGGGGCTACGGTTTTAAACTACTAAGTGCTGGATGGTTTATTATATAGCAATGATTAATTGATGTGCCTGTTTTTGTCATTTACAGAAGTGTCTTCTTTTTCTCATTTTTATAAGTCCGCAGGCTGTGGCTGGAAAACTTTAAAACTGTCTGAAGGCTTACAGTTGGAAAAGAATACTGCTAATGGTAGGGCCTGTATCCATCTATCATTTCTCTGATTCACCATAACTTGGGGAAAACTTTGCATCATAAATATTATTGTTTTCATAAATACAAGAGAGAAGAGAAAGAGTAAAAAAGATCCCTTGTTCCACTACTTTCTGGCTTTAATATTACTGGCCATGGGTGTCAAGTATATGAGCCCACCATCCAAACTGATTTGGGGTCATGGGCCTTGAGGGTAGTACTCATGTCTTTTCCCACACTGTTTTCTACGTTACCCTTTTCTGTATTAACACACAGTAATGACTCAAATACAATCACACAAAATGAAATAGAATTCATTTGAACCCTTAACTGTCACAGGTAGTGTACAGTGCCTTCCTCATCCAGCAGTTGCATTCAGACTTCACACATACCACACAGCTTTCTGAATAGGCTTGAAACACTTAGTAATGCCTTAGACATTTGGTCTGTGCAAAATCCATCAGCTGTCATGGACAGCTCATTCAATCTAAATTTAGGAAAATCTCAAAGATCCAAGAGAATTACTTTAGCAGGTATTCTGAATAGACCCCACATGCGGGGGTCCTGGAAAGTCCTGGACTGAAGAAGAAATCTCCCAGCTACTGTCTCAATTCTTAAGTCCTAAATGCATGAATTAAAATTCTTAGGGTACAGACTATGATCTGAGAACTGATTACTCACCAGGACTTTTTACATAAACTCAATATCCTAGAGAGTAGACAACTTTTCCAGACTTAGGCATAGGAGCTACCCCAACTGTAAAGTTATAGTATAATAATCAATGTCTCTTTTCAGGAAGTTGCTCACAAGATGCCCTCTGCAGAGACCTCTGCTCACGTCCGGTCCGCGTTCACACTGCCCACTCCATTGTTCTTCAGCCATTTGACCACTTTCTTCTGTTTCCTGCTTTTGTGCCCCAACATCTTATTCTTCTGGCCTGACCTTTATTTCTTCTAGATGTTTTCCAGGTGGCTGGCTTTCACGTTTTAAAACTCAGCTCAAGTACATCCTCTTTTCTAAAGTCCTTCCCAACTGCCTCCTGCATGCTCTTCTCTAAGTAGACTTCTTTATTGCATCACACTTTCTTCTGTGAGTGTGTGTACGTGTGCAAACAATATTTCCTTGTTGTCTTTATGGGGCAGTTTTGCCAGATTTTATCACCAGATTTTCACCTCTTTAAAGGCAGGAACCATCATTCATCTAATGTTTTTTATGTGGAATTTCCGGCTTAGTGACTGACATATTATTGTTATTCAGTGAGTGTTTACTAAAAAATGTATAAATGAATATTCTTATTGTCTCACATTCTCCTTTTTAAAAGAAATGCTTAGGAAATTATTTTAAACATATGATTTTTCCAGTGTGGTGGGCTTAAATGAGTATTATTTCATAATGGGTTGTTACTTAATATCTCCATAGTGAAAGGACAGACTCTTACGAGCAGCAGTATTTTATAGAATCTAAGGGAAATATATTTTCTTTTTTAGTCAGAGGTTTGTGCTTTAAGCCAATAATAAGACAGAAGATCATTTACATTGCTGACTCATGCTTTATTCACTTAGAATTCTTATTAATGGAATGAAATTCTATATATAAGCAATTGTGAGCAATACTTAAGAAATGCATATACTTATGCATACATACAAAACCAATAAGTAGTCATAAATAATAATGCATAAAATTTATTTAAAAAGCCCTTTGAATCAGGAAAAAAAATATGGATTATATCAGTAAGTGACTAAATCACTGTGATTTAAATTCTCCTCATTTCAGTTTTTTTAAAGGTAAAAAATAAGGGTAATAATATACAATTCTACTCTTCCTGACCTTGTAGATTAAAATGAGGAAAAGCATGTAGAGTAAGCATTTTGATCACTTTAGGAAAATGGCAAACAACATGTTCAGAAGAGGTATATGTAGCCATCATGATATAAATAATATATTTAAACTATTTTAACTTGGAAATCAATGTGTAATGAGTTGAGCTGACATGATGTTAATATGTCAGGATATCTCAAAGCCTCTCATGACTATGACCCATGTAATACAAGCTAATTCATTCTCGGTGGTTGGCAAACTTAAAGAATATGCCAGTATCTTCAATTGAGAGTAAAGAAAATTGCCCAAATACATTAGGAATAAAAGCCTGCTCATGGAAAAAAAACAACAAAAAAGGAAAATTCTTGCGTCTAAATTAATTAGGTTGGTTTTCAGCATTGATCAGGTTTCCTGAGTATTTTTCAACTCCTCCTCCCTTTATATTAGTATATAAATCAACATATAGGATTGGCCCAAGGAAAGTACTGGGGGTAGAATAAAGAGCAGGATGACAAGGAGAAGCCATGTTATTCTTTCCCTCTTTCCCAGTTTTCAGACACTTTTCTACAGTATCTATATTACAGGTTTGTCCCACTATCCAAAAGCAGAGTTTTCCCATGAAAACCTTTATTAACTGAAATTGCATAAAGAAGCACTTACTGCTAAATTATATGGGAAATTATTTTAGGATTTCCAGGCCTAGAGCCCCCAAATAACTTCTCTAAGGGTTTTCCAAAACCTTGGGACACATCTTGCTAATAAATGTACAAAGTAAGTCGAGACAAAGCACAGACACTCACGGACACAATTCAAAACTATGGCAGCTTGATGCTGAGATGCTGAGTATGGTTCTCCAGGAAGGAGCTCGGAGATGCCTCTCTTCCTGGTGTGGGTGCGATCTGCCTCTATAAGGATACTGAAAAACAAACACTGAATGCTCCTTTAGCTTTTCACCTTTTTTTTTTCCCCCATAAAAGCAAAAATCCTCTCAGATTTCTTTGGTTTTCAAAGATAGGTACTAATGTAGATCTTTTGTAAAAGCAAGTGGCACAAAGTAAACTTTTTAAAAAACAAGGGATACCTCTACTTCTGTGACTCTCTTTGGACCAGTGTAGTGGCACTGAAGTTGCTCTACCCAGTACATGGATCAGTGGGTTTGCAATCACCAGCGAGAGATGTTTGTCTCTGGGATCAGACGAAAAATAAAATGGTCTCTCCTTTTGCCCAGCAAGAGTGTTTCACCATTCTATAACCTGGCAATAATTCTACCTGCATTTGACTTTCTGCCCTAAATTTTAAAACATAAAACCAGCTTATTGATGAACTCTTACATGATAAAGGATATTCCCTTACAATTTCAATACCTAAGGAATACAGCCTTTTCTCTCTTTATGAATTGAGGTAAAGGAAACAAACACTCCATCGATCCTATCACAGCAGTACACCCCTGAGTTTTATATATAGCAGTACAAAACAGAGCAATTATTACCACTCAGAGAGGGTTAAGATACTTTGAGTTTAAAAAATAATAAAGTAATGTTAGAAATGATTGCAATTAAAAGAACAGCATAATGGTATATTTTAGTCTGACAACTCTGTTGGCCTTTTTAATTATATGGGCCCTACAAAGGAAGAAGAAAGATACTGTCATTAGATTCTCTAAGAGCTTCCATTCACCTCACTATGAAATAAGAAGATCTATTAAGTTTTGAAGAAGGTTAACTTTTGAGATAGTTGATTATAACAAGATGAGACATTCAGGGGAAATCACTAACAATTTCTGGCTTTTGTCACATACACAACAAATTGCATGTACATCAGTTCAATTGCATTTCAACAAAATTTAATTTAAATGTCTGTTATGTCATTTCAAAGAAGAGCATTTCTTATTTAATTACTAAAATTCCACAAACTCTTGAATGCCATCTTTTAAATATATCCAAATGATACTCAATCGCATGAGGATATTTTGTCATGTGATGACCTTCCTGTGAAAATAAGGATCATTTCAACAATGAAAATCTTCTCAATCTCTTTATGTGTTTCACCCTCAGGGCTTGCAGGAGATTGGGTAGTCCTTTCAGGCACCCTTCTTTCTTAGGATAACATTTTCAGAAGATGAAAAATGTGCTCCAGATCTACTTAAGCATTAAATATTTTGCATTGTCACTTAATCGGGAATGCAGAAATACTAGTAATTATCTGAAGATCATCTCAAATTCAGTGCCACTAAATACTTGTCAATAGGGCAACATAAAGAAATATTATTCATGCTGTGCTGCCTAATGTCTATTGAACATCTTATCTCTAGACTAAATTGTCCTGTATGGTAGCCACTAGCCACATTTGAGCACTGACATGTGGCAAATCCAAACAGAAATGTACTGTAGGTCTTAAATACACACCTGATTTTTGAAGACTTGGTACCAACAACAAAATGTAAAATGGCTCATCAATAATTTTTATATCTACTACAAGTTGAAATGAGAATATTTTGGTTGGATTAGGTTGAATCAAACTTTAAAATTATTTTTGTCTCTTTAAAAAATATGGCTACTGTAAAATTTAAAATGACATAGGTAGCTGACATTTGTGACTTACCTTATATTTCTGTGGATATCACTATTCTACAACAAATTCTTTAGTCTCAAGCACCTTCTAAAAGCAAATAACAGCATGCATACCTAGTGGGTTCATGTGCCTATTAATTCTGTCTATGAACTACAGGTTACATGCTCCCGATAATTTACAATCTACTTGTCTATTAAATAAATACCAAACACCATTCTTGCACTATTTTTGTCTGTTAACTCCTCACCTAAACTTTGCTTTTGTGAACTGCATTTGGAGGTAATAACCATAGGCATTGATTTCAGAATGATATAAGAAAATAGCCCGAGTTCCTTATATTGTATTTAGCAAGGGTATTGTTAAGATGGTGGTCATTGTATAATGAGGCTCCAGAGACATACCTCATTTCCCATTACAGATGCATTCCTGAAAAGTTGTGGGCAAAGAATCTTATAAATTTAAGTATGTTTTCACTTGACAAGCTCATATTTAAAAGTAACCTCTAATAAATCTTTTAATAAATTAAATGATAAAATTAATTACTTTGTTGCTCACTATTTGACCAAGACCTTCATTTAACCTCTAGAAAAAAAACAAGAATAATCCCCAAATACCTGAAATACAGCATGCCCTTTGAAAAAAGAGTAAACCTTGATTAATTTCTCCTTTAAATTCCTTTCTGATGACTCACAGCTTCTCCAGCTCTGTTGAAGCTAGAATGCTGAAACAAGTAAACAAACAGAGTCCTCAGATTTCAATGGTTTCCATTTCTTTATTCACAGAAGTAGCAGATTGTATTCAATGATCTTTGAAGTCCCTCTTATCTCTAATTTTCTGTGACATTTTCTTCTAAATCCAGATGTTTAATGTATTGAATATCCTAAGGCAGAATATATAATATTTAATATGGTTTGTGATTCAAGACTAAACTATAATCACAAGTGTTGTTTGCTCCAACACAATAATTATGTAATGTTCTTCATATTTGAAGAGCATTTGGCTTTAAGTTTTATTTATTTTGAACAACGGCACTTGCAAAATATCCATAGAGTTGGTAGAAGCTACTCAAGTGGGGAATCTGGAAGAACTGATTAAAAACTTTCTATTTTTTCCATTTACATTTTTTTGTTATTTCTTGTTTTCTTATTTCTTTTTCTTTCGCTTTTTGTCAATTCTGAATTTATCAAAAGAATTGACTTAAAATGCTAGAGATACAGAAGCTTTCTCTATTCTAGAGTATTTGTTGCTTTCAAAAGAAGACTGAGTAAAATGCTTTTCCACAGCAGAATGCTCATTATAAAAATATTGTCCTTTAAAGCTTTTTAAACATTCTCTTTCTGGATAAAATACGGCTAGCACCGAGTTCTCTGCAATGGAGCAAAGAGAATACACTATTTTTTTTTCTTTTTTACATTTTTATTTGGTCCAGTTAGTTAACGTACGGTGTAATATTAGATTTGGTACTAGAATTTTGTGATTAAGCATTTACATGCAACACCCAGTGCCCATCACAAGTGCCTCTTTAATCCCCGTCACTCATTTAGTCCATCCTCACCCACCTCCCCTCCAGCTATCTTCAGTTTGTTCTATATAGTTAAGAGTCTCTTTTATGATTTGTCTCTATCTCTTTTTCGCCCTCGATGTTCATCTATTTCATTTCTTATACTCCATATATGAGTGAAATCGTATGGTACACACCGATCATGAACAATATCTTTTGTTTGTCTCAAATCATGAGGTATTTGCTTATAGTGTCATTTGCCTTAGTTCATATATGTAGTGACCTCTGGAATTGCTGGGAGGGTGTTGGTGGTGACAGCAATTCTTCTAATTTCACAAGTACCTCATGGTTTGCCTGGCTATGCTGAGACTGTCCCTGAATGCTTTGTGGACTATGGATTTCACCATAGATTTTCATGCCGGGTGCAGGGACAATGATTGCTTTTTATTGGGAAACTTGCCTGGGAACAGTTCCCAGAGCCAATTATGAAACACGAGTGTACTCCTTTACAATTTTAACTGTTGAAAAGATAAATAATTCTTAACGTCTAACAGGTGCTAAACATTTTTTCCGTTGTTTGTTAATTGGGGAAAGTGAGTTTAACATAAGGAGATTTGCCAGCATATTTGAGAGTTTACAACCATGGTTGAAAATAGTCTGATTATGAATGCTGAGAGGAGAAGACATTTTAAGTCCAGAATCAAAAAAGCATTGGCCTAGTAGAAGCATCAGTTGTGGTGGGCCACGAGAAGCCATCTCAAAACCCTTAAACTATAGCTGCCTTCCGGCCTTGGCCAAGAGGTCTCATTTTAAATACGGTTCACATTAGCAATGGATTTCAACCTGTCCTCTAACCTGAAAGGATCGTCTAATTCCTGGCAAGAATCGGGCAAAATGTATGATACTTCTGCACAGACAACAGATCAGTGAAATTTTGCTGCCATTGTGATGAGAAAGAAATAGCCACGGTTGCCTGGTTTCAGACTCCAAGAGGCAATGCAGAAATACCAGTCTGTGGTTTTACTTGGCATTCCAGTGCAGTGAAAGTGATCTCACTTGCATGTTTGAGAAACCAAGTCACACTGCTTTTACTGATATTAATTGGCAAACGATATGGTGAATGACCTGGGGATTCAATGTAGTTTTGCATCAATGATTGCATAAATCATACAGCTGTTACATATTGCTTTTCTTCCAGGGAAGAAAGTAAAAATTAGCTAGGGAAAGAAAAAAAGGAAGAAGAAACAATGTTGTGTAGCAATGTTTTTCCCTGATGACTTCTGAAATGTATTTGTTTCAAAGAATTCTTGAAACCACCCCAAGATGATTTTCTTCTTAGAAATACCGAAGATGATGATCTAAAAACAGTTTCAGAATGTGGTTCCTTGATCCCTCCTTCCTCCCAACATCCTAATATCTTTCTTACATAAAACCCTCTGGTTTGGGGAAGAACACTGGAATATGTCAACAATAAAGAACAATTCTTGTCATAACTAATAGGTTGTATAGAGGCAGGATGGAATTATTCCTTCCTGAGCCTGCCCATCCTGAAACTAATCTCTGTGATTGAAGTGGATTGAAGTTGTAAGAAGTGCAGTATATGAAAATGGCAAACAGCCTGCATATTATGCCTTTAGGGAATGCTCAGGTATGCTTTCTTCCACTGGATTCTATTCCCAATACTAAGTCTTCAAATTTTATGAGGAGATAATTCTTCTTCCCATTTGGGAACGTTAGCAATATAATGAGGTATATAGATGTTATTGGCATTGATTCATGGCTGTTTATACCCCAAAAAATCATGCTTTAAAAAACATACCTGAGTTACAATCAAACTGATTGTCAGCAGCAATGGTTCAATGTTAAAATATTTACCAGAAATGTGAGGGATCTGTGATGTCACTATGCAGATGGCTTTATCTTCAATGAGGTCAAAGATTTTTGTGTACCACTTTACTCATAAGAAGGACTTTGCAAGTAAATATAAAGTAGCATCCATTTGGATTTGAAGTGTCCATTTCACAATGTAAGGTTTTCAAAGTAAATATGCATTGTAAACACACATTTACTGGCATGAATAGTCATCTAAATCATAGTAATGTGGTCAAAATTTAATTTTGCAGAATTAAAAGAATGAAAAGCATCATATTTATCAATTAATAATAAAGTTCTTAATGTTACACTCTGAAGCAAAAGCTTTTATTAAACTTCAGTATTATGGTAGGTTTCTCAAGAAAAACCTTATAGGCTTTAGGTAAAACAATTACTAAAATTAGCATGAAAGTTTGATCAAAAATCATATTTAATTTTTTGTGAGAGAATCATTTATTTTGACCCATTGCTGTATTGACACAATTTATTATATTATGAAAATAATGATTCTCTTTATCCTGCTATTATATCTACTTCCATCCATCTCTGTCAATTTACTCTTGTGTTCCCACCTGGTGACTGCATTCCCATTTTTTTGTGATACTCATTTCATTTTGGAGTCTGTGGTCATTCCAGAGGCTAAACTTACAATGATTGGCTGGTTGGCAGAAATGTTTCACACTCTTCCTTATGATGATATTGTATTGGACTATAGTGTTGCATGGACTATTGTGAAAATAAAATAGATTTGCCTTGTTTTGATCATCTAAAGCTCCTCTGTCCAATTTGGTAGCCTTTAGCCATGTGTGGCTATTTAAATTTAAATTATTAAGGTAAAATCAACAATTCATTTCCTCAGCCATACTAGCTATATCTAAAGTGCTCAATAGCCACATGTAGTTAGTAGCTACCATATTGGGCAACCTAAAGCATTTCCAGATTGCAAAAATTTCTGCCGGAGAGCATGGATACTTTATGTGTGTAAATAAATGTGTATGTCTTCTGCAGCCTCTTTTGGACATATCTAATAAAACTTTATATCATTTTCATAAAGAGAAGAGAGTAATGACTCAACCTCTCCAGAGAAACTCTTTAATAACAAACCCAGAAGGCCTAAATATGAAAGATACAGCAACAAACTATAATTATATTCTCCTAGGAGAGTAATAAATTTCTCTGTTATCTTTATCTTCTTTACTTTTCACTATCTTCCTTCCCTCCTCTTTCCCTAACTGTTTAATAACTCAAGTTTATCTTATTTGGTCATTTACTCTTTTTCTGTTTTAGTTCTTTTAAACAAATAGAACAATTAAAAGAACATCTCTATCAGGGATTTTCTAAACTCCTTTCTTGACTTACCATTTAGGCTGCATCTTCATGGACAAAACTGACCTCTCAACAGAAAACAAAGTTTGCATATTATAAGGTGGTTGGAATTCTAATGGCAGATGTATAGTCTAAGCTATTTTTAATACTTTAATTATTTAATTGATTAACATATCAATTTATTATGTATCACTATGTTTTAGGAACAGTTCTGGGAAACTAGAACAACGAACATCCTCTCTCCATAGGAGTTATGTTGTATTGCATATGTATTTGGGTATTGGAGGAGATGAAGGTTACACTGGAGTGGAGTGAATATGAACTTACAGATACCCTTTGGGACTAAAGCCTTAAATGGTTTGTAATAAAAAACTCTTAGTGAGGCAAGTTTGTATTTCTTCTTTATTTTACATAAAAAGCAATCAAATAAATCTTATTAAAATAGTAAGATGAAGCATGTAGGTTCAAAATAACCATACATATTTTTATCAAAACATACATTTACTTCGTACAAAATGTACATACAAATAATAAATTTAAATTTGAGACAAATAAGGTATTAGAAATAAAGTATATGCAATTGTAACATCTTTGAATGGTGACAGAATGGTAACTAGGCTTATTGTAGTGCCTATATCTAGTTATATGAATATTGAATTTCTATGTTATATAGTAGAAAGTAATACAGCATTGTATTTCAATTATTCTTCAAAAACAGAGAAAATATATATATATACTTACATGTTGGTGTCTGTGTGTATGTATTATAAATTTTAAAATTTATAAAATTCTAAAATTGTTACATACTCTTAAGCTTACCATAAAAAAATTCTAAATCTCATTACCAGAGTGGATCATACACAAATGGAGATTCTAACTTTTCCCACAGAGTTGCTTATTAGCCCAGAATGTGACTGGGATGAGGACCTTTGCCAAAAAATTTAGCTTTCATGTAACTCCTAGTGTTTATATCATAATGAGTTTTGTTCTACATTTTTTTTTAAGATTTTATTTATTTATTTGACAGACAGAGATCACAAGTAGGCAGAAAGACAGGCAGAGAGAAAGGAGGAAGCAGGCTCCCCGCTGAGCAGAGAGCCTGATGAAGGGCTCGATCCCAGGACCCTGAGATCATGACCTGAGCCAAAGGCAGAGGCTTAACCCACTGAGCCACCCAGGTGCCCCTGTTCTACATTTGTAATGTAACTTTTGCTTTGGGTCAATTTGAATTAAAAAACAAAAAAAAACAACAAAAAAAAACAAACACCTTAAATCTGCTTTAAAAAACCTTTTAAAAAAACACTCCACACATTTATTGGCATGTCCTACATGTCTACGTTATTTTAGATAAGAAGATAAGTTTTTCATTTTATATTCAACAATAATAAAAACAATAAATTAAGTGCTTTAAATAGGGCATTAGAAGAAAAAATGTCCCTGTTTTGATTTGCTTTTTTACATTTTTGCTTTTGAAATAATAAAATGTCAACATTCTCTTTCTTTGGATAAAATAAGCCATGTTTTTAGCTTTCTTGTATCATGCAGATACATTTTAAGTTTGCTTGAACACTGACAGCCATTGGCCTTCTTGTATTAATTGCCACCTCCATCATTATTAGATTTTCTTTATCTTTCATTCCATTTGGATTATGAAGCCCTTCTCCCTCAGATCCCTGCTCTCTCCTTCAGTTCCCATAATTTACCATCGTCATTTTAGTATCCAATCAAGTGTTGAATTCTGACAGAAGCATCTTTCTCACATACCCTTTGAATGCATTATTTCCTAACTTAAAAATTATTTCTTTACCCTGGGTGCTTAATACTAAGATTATCGTAAAATTTTTCTCTTAGTTTTTAATGTAGTTAATTACACTGATTTAGGAAAATTGAACCAATCTTGCCCTCTTGTAATTAACCTCACTTGATTTGGGTCTTTTACTTTTTTTTTTTTTAATTAATTTTTTATTTTTTATAAACATATGTTTTTATCCCCAGGGGTACAGGTCTGTGAATCACCAGGTTTACACACTTCACAGCATTCACCAAAGCACATACCCTCCCCAGTGTCCATAATCCCACCCCCTTCTCCCAAAGCCCCTCCCCCCAGCAACCCTCAGTTTGTTTTGTGAGATTAAGAGTCACTTATGGTTTGTCTCCCTCCCAATCCCATCTTGTTTCATTTATTCTTCTCCTACCCACTTAAGCCCCCATGTTGAATCACCACTTCCTCATATCAGGGAGATCATATGATAGTTGTCTTTCTCTGCTTGACTTATTTCGCTAAGCATGATACGCTCTAGTTCCATCCATGTTGTCACAAATGGCAAGATTTCATTTCTTTTGATGGCTGCATAGTATTCCATTGTGTATATATACCACATCTTCTTGATCCATTCATCTGTTGATGGACATCTAGGTTCTTTCCATAGTTTGGCTATTGTGGACATTGCTGCTATAAACATTCGGGTGCACGTGCCCCTTTGGATCACTACGTTTGTATCTTTAGGGTAAATACCCAATAGTGCAATTGCTGGGTCATAGGGCAGTTCTATTTTCAACATTTTGAGGAACCTCCATGCTGTTTTCCAGAGTGGCTGCACCAGCTTGCGTTCCCACCAACAGTGTAGGAGAGTTCCCCTTTCTCCACATCCTCGCCAGCATCTGTCATTTCCTGACTTGTTGATTTTAGCCATTCTGACTGGTGTGAGGTGATATCTCATTGTGGTTTTGATTTGTATTTCCCTGATGCCGAGTGATATGGAGCACATTTTCATGTGTCTGTTGGCCATCTGGATGTCTTCTTTGCAGAAATGTCTGTTCATGTCCTCTGCCCATTTCTTGATTGGATTATTTGTTCTTTGGGTGTTGAGTTTGCTAAGTTCTTTATAGATTCTGGACACTAGTCCTTTATCTGATATGTCGTTTGCAAATATCTTCTCCCATTCTGTCAGTTGTCTTTTGATTTTGTTAACTGTTTCCTTTGCTGTGCAAAAGCTTTTGATCTTGATGAAATCCCAATAGTTCATTTTTGCCCTTGCTTCCCTTGCCTTTGGCGTTGTTCCTAGGAAGATGTTGCTGCGGCTGAGGTCGAAGAGGTTGCTGCCTGTGTTCTCCTCAAGGGTTTTGATGGATTCCTTTCGCACATTGAGGTCCTTTATCCATTTTGAGTCTATTTTTGTGTGTGGTGTAAGGAAATGGTCCAATTTCATTTTTCTGCATGTGGCTGTCCAATTTTCCCAGCACCATTTATTGAAGAGGCTTGTTTTGCTCTTGTTTTCCCAAGATTTTTGCCTCTATGTTTTTAATCGATATTGTTGTTCATTGATTTTCTTTTAATGTGTTTGTCAGGTTTTATTTGCCTCATAAAACAAGTTGGGAAGTATTCCTGCCTCTTAGATTTTCCAAAAGAGTTTATATAAAAAGTTTGTGTAAGATCAACATTATTTCCTCTTCAGGTGTTTGATAGAATATACTAGTAAAGCCATGTGGTTTGATTTCTTTCAGTGAAAATTTTTAATTATTTATGGTAAGTTTCTTTCTTGAGGATTTGACCATTTCATCTACAATGTTGAATTTATTGTATAAAATATTTCATAATATTCCCTCTTTAATGTCTTTAAGATTTGTAATGATGTCACTTCCATTGTTCTCGATAGTGGCAATTTGTGTATTTTCTTCTTTTTTTAAAATAATCTATCTAGTAGTTTATCAATTAAATCAATATTTGCAAAAAACCAGTTTTTGATTTGTTGAATTTTCTCTCTAGCTGAATTTTACTCTTTTCCTGGTTGTGTTTGTTTTTGTTTGTTGGTTTGTTTGTTTTACCTTTCTTTTACTTACTTTGAATTTGATTTGCTCTTCTTTTTTTTACTAGCCTTTTAAGGTAGAAGTTTAGACCCTCTATTTAAACACTTTTTTCTTTCCTAATATAGAATTTTAAATTATGATTTTTCCTCTAGTTCTGCTTTAGTGGTCTCCCATAGTTTTTGATATGTTGTGTTTATATTGTCATTCAGTTCAAAGTATTTTCTAATATCCCATATGAATTCTTCTTTCACCCTTGGATTATTAAGAAGTATGTTGCTTGATCCAAATATTTGAAGATTTTAATATTGTTGTTGAATTCTAATTTAATTTTTTTCTATTTCTTCAGATGTTTAGTAAATTTTTAAATATACCCTACACATTGTAAATGATAAACCAAAGAGCTTTGTCTCTATTTTATCCATGGTGTGAGATATCCAGGCAATTATTGGCTAAATCTTGTTGGACGCAGCCAGCCAAGTGCACCTTCTCCCATTAATTACACACCCACCACTTTCTAATTCTTTCTCTCAGGTTTACTTAACTTATTTATGCTCCCAATTTTGTTCCTGTAAGGCTTTTTCTTAAAAACACTGGCACTTCCCATGCAGCCCTTCGCACAGTGTCATTTTTTGAACTCTTTCTTTCATGATTTTAGAGTCAAAATACTAAGTTCTCGACTTTGACATACGATTCCAAATTCTGCTCTCTCTCTCTCTATATATATGTATGCTGGTCTTACAAACTATTTAGTATTCTATTTATTCATAGTCCATTATTCTCCATAGAGATCAGACACTAATATCTCCTAAAATTACCAGTGAGGTTTTATTTCCTTAATGTTTCTGTTCTAGACAGGAATTCTGTCTATTCTAAACAAAATTTTTATTGCCCTAAAGCAGAATATTATTTCTATCCATCTCTCAACCATAGACTTCTCAAGAATTAAGTCAAAACTTTGCTTAAAGGCAGCTTTTTTTATGTGCATGATTAAGTAGTAACCAGTCCTATAGCACTTCTGTGACTTTCCTACTGAATCCAGGGTCTCCACAAGAACTTCATGAATAAGGGACAGGAGGAGTTATACCCACTAATGCAACCTTCCAGAAATCTTGAAAAATAATTATCTTGAGAGCATGAGAAACACAAAAAGAGGAAGTATCACATTTCTTTATTAAGTATCACAGAAATGTGTCCAACTAATCCACTTTTAGATTTAATAAAGAGTGTAGTTTTATATACTCTTCGCTCTGTATTACCCTACTTTTCTTTTTTGGCATCTGTCTCATCCACTTTAAAATTATTTTATTATTATTATTATTATTATTATTGTCACATCATAGGTATCTTTAATCATTCTCCTATCCCGGAAGTATTTTTTTTCTGGATTCTGTATAAATAAATACATTTACCTAACCTCTCTCAGCATCAGATATCACATTCCCTTTATGATAGGGAGAGTAATTCCTATTTCATAGGACTTTTATGAAGATTAAATGAGAAAACACAAGGAAAACATCCAGAAAAGTGTTTAGGCTGTAGTAGCTATTTAATACATATCAACTTTCTCTCCTGACCCATTTAATTTTTTTTCTTTTCATCATATGGGCTCCATATTGGAGGACTCAGTGATGCTAGTGAACATCTAATTACCCGAAGTCTATGATTTTAAACTGGCTTCATTTATTTAATAATTTTTTTCTTAAGCCCTTAAAAATACCATGACATTTTTTCTTTCTAACAAGGTCTTTTACTTTACTCAGAGGTCCCTGAGGAAAAACCCTTAGGGAGGCTGATTTTTTTCTATAAATTTACAAATTCAATGTTTCATTCTTTTGCGGCCATTTTCCAACCTGTCAAACACATCTGTTTTGCTTTTGCCTCAGTGGGTTCTCTGCAGGAGCCTACTTCTTGACATGATTATCCCAGCAATCTCATTTTTAGCTCCTATACTGGCAGCTACCTCCTAAAATGCTTTAAGATATTTTACAGATTTTTCTGTTAGTGACTCTTGAGAGACTACTTTTATGGGGGTTAAGATTCCTGAATTAAATCATCTGCTCAAGTGTCTTTCTAATTTCTATGTTCAGTCTTGTTCTTAAATGAATAATTTATGTTCTGTGGTTCCTGTGTAAAGGAAGGTGCAAACTTGCATCTCTCTTTAGGGGAGAACTCTGAGCAATCCTAACTCTTGGAAACTTAGCTGATGGTGCCCTGAGCTCCAATGCATTAGCAAATGCGTTGAGGCCGGAGGGTGCCTTTGAGACAGCGAGGAGATGTCAGATTCCCTTTGGGTCTGAGAATTCCACAAAAGACAGCATTCTCTGTCTAATGAGACATTTTCCTCCAGAAACCAAGAATTTCTGACTCGGCATTGTTTTACCACCTGCAAGCTTCACCTTCCTCAATGCATTCTCCTAGATGACATATGACACCTCCCACGTCAGAACAGCTTTATCACATTTTCTTCTCCACCACCGTAATGCCATTTAGTGGCCATCATTCCCTTTGACAATCCCACTAAGTTATAAATTTCCTATAGTTTGGGACTTTCCCTTTGAACCCATCCTTTTTGTGGACAGAATCAGCAATCCTGTCTTCTGTGTCATTTACTTATATTGCACACACGTCTGTTCTCTTTTTATGGCTTTGATCTAGCACTTCATGTTTAGATTCTGTCATAGTTAAGATTCTCATCATGACATAACTGGATGTGTATAATTTCTTCCTCTTTCCCCCACCTCTTATCTTTCCCTTTTGCCAATTCATCTTCTGCACTGTCACCAGTATGCCTTTTTTAAAAACACGTAGCTGATTACATTATTCTCCTTTTAAAAATTGTTGAGTAGGTCCCTGCTCCTGGTAGGGGAAGATCTGCTCCTTGATGTGCCGCTAAGGGTTCTTTGCAATCTGACTTTTATCTCCCCTTTTGACTTTACCCTACTTTACTTACTTACAAAAATGCATCTACAGTCCAGTCTTCCTTCAAAAATCATAATGCAATTTCATATCCTGTGATTTACATGTTGTGCAATCTCTCTCTCTGGAATGCCACGGTGTTTTCAGTCTCCTAATTCTACCTTTAAAATCAGTTCAAATATTAACCTTCCTAACATCCCATCCACACCCACGCTCTCACCATGTTCTTACCATTACTGTGCTCCTGAAGGCTTTTTTTTCTTTTGTTTGAATTGTTAAATGAGAGATTTTTTTGAATTGTTAATTAAAAGATTGCACAACTTGTACTTTAACTTGGACAAAATTGTCTTGAAAAAAGGTCTTTAAAAGATGGCATATTTTTGTCCCCCACTACATAGCCCATATTCTGTCTGCTACATAGCAAATATTTGCTAAATCAATGATTGGAGAAAAGAGTGTAATTGAAAGCAAATGAGAATATACTATATTGGTATGTGAAATTCTATTTTAGAAACAGATTAAAAACAGAATAAAACTGGTCTCTGGGGAAAAACAAGATCAAAAGTGTTAGGAAGGTGGAAAAATGCCATCTGGAAGGACTGCGCAGGAAACTAGGGAGAATAAGAAAAAGTAAAATAGAGGGAAGTTTACAGCTCTGTATGGGTGTGACTAGTCACATTGAAGCCTTTAGAATTGAAGTCTTGCCTCTCCCACTAGTACGTATCTCCTTGGGGGAACATGGAGTTCTTATAGCCAGACACCTAGTTGACCAGGGCTCTTTTGGCATTCTTAGGTAATTAATATTAAAGATATTAAGTCCTCAATAAAGGCACAGGGTTCCTCTAGTAGTACCATGTTTGAATTGGACAAGGGTCTGAGTATTCAAATAATCTGTTACCTAAATGACTTTGCCTGACACAAGAGGGTAAAGTCTGCAAAGATTGAGGGAAAAAACAGTTAACAAAAGTCCCACTTGCTTAAAAGGCAGTAGAGAAAATAAAGAAGAGAAGAGAACAACACAGTACACATTTGCAGTGGGAAAAGAGTACTGAACAAAAAATCAGGAGCCCTGAGCTGCATATTGAATTTGCCAATCTCTAGTTATGTTTCTTTGAAAAAAAAGTCATTTAATTTCTTCAATTCTCTGAAAAACTAAGACATCGATACCCACTTACCAGGTGGTTATAAAGATTAAACTACTTTATGAGTGTAAAAAGAATCTCCATATGTTAACATACTATATCAATTTAAGTTTTTTTCACAATTTTGCCCACAGAAGTCCATTCTTTTTTTTTCAAAAATTGAAAAAAAATACACTTTAAATGTACAATGGTATAAAATAAATATACTCAGATCCCTCTTGCTTTGGATAACTTTGTATTTATCAACACAGCAACACAATTTTATTCATGATACTAAAATAAAGTGAGTGAAGGCTTTCTCTAAAAGTGAGTGAAGTTCTTTCCTCTAGTTTAGGAATTACTTTAATTTCTCTTTGGTTTCATGCTTTCCCACAGGCAGTTTAGAATGTCACATACGCTTAGTATGGACACGTTGTACAGTGAAATTGTGCAAAACGTTCATGACAATCCTCGTCTGAGACATAAACACTTCTTGTTTCCTGCTCATGTTTTCAATAAAGCCACATTATTTCAAGCAAAATTACTCAGAATATGACTAAACGCATGCTCTGCAAAGCAACATATAATAGAGTCATTTCCTTTCATTGCATGAAAAGGAAAAAAAATGTATCCTAAGAGTTTCTTTATTTAACTGACAGTCTTTGGACTCGAGGTAATTAAGTTACCATTGAACTCATATCTACCAATGTTTAGGATCTGTCCCAAACTCTCTTTGCTAACAGATCTTCCTGCCCTTTTTTTTTTTTTTTTTCATTTAATATGTCCGAGGTGCCTACTTTTTTTTCCAATAAAGATTTTTTTCTCAGTCTTTCTCACAACTTCTCATTTTTCTTGTCTCTTCCATTGAGGGAAAGAAGACCAAAGCAGGAAGTTGCTTTGGCAAGTCCTACTCAGGCCAGGAAAAACAATTGTCTTCAAATTAATTGAGTAATATCCCAAGCTTGACTATTCTTTCCTCTCGCGGTCCCCAGTGTACAAAGAAATCTGAAAACATTCATCACCTCTTTGGACAGGTTTATACCTATTCATAGAGGAGTCAATTTCTTAATGTATCAACAAGAAAGATATATTCTCTCATATCTGTTTTAATATATATATATATTACTTAGAAGGTTAATTTTTTGAGGTTTTTTATTTTTAAGTAATCTCTACACCTTACATAGGGCTTGAACTTAAAACCCCGAGATCAAGAATTGCATGCTTTACTGACAGAACCCATCAGGTACCCTCAGAAGTTAAATTTTTAAGATATTTATTTATTATCATGAAATTCATGAGTAATCCAGGCATTCTTTAAAGGTCAATAGCTTCAGGTGCCTGGATGACTACATCACACTTATTAAATAATAACATTTTAAATTCTTTCTGGACAGGGATCATTTTTATCCTTCTGGATATCCCAAAGTTTTAAGCATTCATAATAGAAGTCTGATAAATATACATTGAATTAATTTTATCTTATCTCCTAACTCAAGAGAAAGATATGAATCATAGAAATAATATTTACTTTCAGTAAGAGAATGCAATGACCAAGGGGAAGAAAGATCAAGAATATTAGCCTATTATTGTCCAGTTTAAAGTGTAATGGATAGGTGTTTCCCTAGATCAAAGGTTAATAAGGTAATATTATTGCAGCAAACAGTTCAATAACGCATTCCTACTCCTCTTCCTCCTTTTTTTCTTAGTGTTTTGATAGAATCAAAGGTAGAAGTACCACAACAGCTGCAGTTCTGACTTACAGAATTTGTTCGTATATTGCTATATAATGCAGACGTACCAAGACAACAAAGTCTCTGCCATCTCCAGTATGTTTGAAGTATAACTGAAAGTAGTATTTAGTTGTTTAATAATAGTTTGGTTTTATATTTTTGTTTTTGCTTTAGTCTTTATTATGACTTTATTTTTATTGACCAAATTATCACTGTTATCCATGAAGTGACAATCTTTTGGGAAGACAATGATGTTTATCCTTGTTCTGGTGCCTTTTGGAGTTATGTCATTGCCATACATTTCAGCCAGTAGCACATTATATGATTAATATCATAGCAATACACAGCCTATGCCACTAAACTTGAGTTATGTAACTTTTCTTGAAAGTTTTAAACAGATGGCAAGGTATTGTGAAGAAACACTCTTTAAAGTTTGAATACACAGAAAAAAATTCCTCCTTGGGTAAATGATGCATGTTGTGCAGTTAGGTTTCAGTGTGATTTCACCGCAGTCCAGCCAGAAGAAGGACATGCAACTATGTGAATCGTGCGTACTGACATTCCAATCCTTTGTGTATAGTTACGAATCCCCACCCCCTTCACACCACAGCTGGTGCTTGTTTCCAACACTGAGTTTTAAATAATTCAGTGAAATTCTTGAGAAATAAGGAATGTTTTGCATAATTTTGAAGCTTGATTACTATTTGCACCAAATGTTGCTGATCAGCAAGATTGCTTCAATGGGAATTGTGCAGATTCCCTTTGAATTGAAATTCAAAACAAATTCATTATCCTAAAAGCTTGAAAAGAGAAGAATTATCTCAATATCATTTTGGGTTTAATATAGGAAAATTATGAAGGTAGATCACAATGTGGGAGTATGAGGCCAATTTGGTGGGCTTTGCTTCTGAACCATTAAAAAAAATAACTCCCTTGTGGCAGTTATATTAAAATTTACCATTTATTTTTCTTAAGATCATTTGTGGGGTTTTCTCTCTCTAGTCCATCCTTTATTACTAATAATAAAGTTTTCATTATTATCTGAGAAATATGAAGCACCCCGTTTGAATGCTTTTTGTACAAAATTTTATTTGTAATCAAACAATCCAATTCTTTAAAGAACATGAAAAAAATAAAGCACAAGACTCATGAGCAATACAGAAGACTACTTGGAAATGATCATATTTTATATAATATCGAGTGGAAATAATTATATTTCCAATGGAAATGTATGGATAATGATTGCATTTTGGAGTATACTGGCCAAAATGGCACTCAGGTCCAGAAATAAAAGGAAAATAGAGTGAAGAAGTCAAGGGAAGAAATATCTCTAGACATCTTCCTGACACAACATTAAAATTGGAGGATGTACTAACTCTACGGCTTATGCAAAGGGTCCAAGAAGACTGGGAATGGGTTTGAGGATGGTGGCAAAGAAATTTCTAGGTTCAGTTAGTTCCATGTATAGGCATTCATGAATAAGAGCAGATTTTCTGAGTCTGTTTTCTGTCTCTCAGATGAATATGCTAGTGGTCACCAAGCCATGCAGGGTGAGTAAATTTCCAGTCTGAGAAACTCTGAACTCATGGTTACCCTCACACTAGCTGGAACAGACATGTATGTCATCACACATGAAAAAAAAAAATCTATGCTATATAAATTGGTAATTATACTGCTACTTGGGAAGTACAGTCAAGAAGGTCCAGATATCTGGGGGTTTTCAAGTCTTGAAATTCTTGACACACCGTATTTATGCAATCTTCCTTTTGAGGCATCTGAAAGACATTTTATGCTACCTTCCATTATCTGTACTTACTCTTCAATATCTAGAAATTCCCTATTTATTGCTATATAGGGGTTTTCAGAAAGGACAAGGTGATGGTATGCATGCCACCTTTTTTTCAGCATGTAATTTTTAGATTTATCCCACGTGAATTTGCTAGTCTGTATAAATACACATAAAAGGAGGAAAAATCTTTGTTTTATTCAATTGTTAATCTCAAGTACGAGCTGAAAAGAGTAGCTATTCAATAACTACTTGTTAAATAGGAAAATAAAGGAGTGGGGCATGTGAGTTAAGCATCTGACTCTTAATTTTAGCTCAGGTCATGATCTCAGGGTCATGAGATCGAGCCCCATATCAGGCTCCTGGCTCAGTGCAGAGCCTATTTGTCCCTTTCCCTCCCACCTCATTCTCTTGCTCTTTGACTCTCGAATAAATAAATAAATAAGTAAGCAAAATCTTAAAAAAAAAAAAAAAGAAAGAAAAGAAGGAAATGTAACTGGCATTTAATCTCTAGAATATTCAAGTATTTCTAATAATACATGTTATCCCATGATAAGTTGACTTTGGTTTTTTATGACAACATAGAAGATGATTTTCTATTAAGGTGGCAGTCCTTTGGTCACTGCATTGCTATATAGATAATCAACATCTGGGAACTCCATCTTATGAACCATTTATACAAAGAATTAAAGAAGTGATAACTGGCAAAATTTTAATGTGACTAACATACAAATGACACACTAAGCAGAAGGAAACAGAAGTTGATTCAGATTTTCTCCAAATGAGAAAATCTGTTTTTTTAATTCCTTCTTATCATTTAGATTGTCAAAAAGGGAGAATGCTGTTGTCCACATTTTCATCTTTAATATGTGGCTTACAGAAAAAAAATGAGCTTGTTGTTTTCCCTTCCTATCCCAGGAATTCACATATTTATTGGCAGACACTATAGAAGATACCTTGTCTGAATAAATTCTTTCTGCATTTGGGGCTGAATTATACTAATATTTTATTTGGGGCTACTTTTCATCCTATTTTGGATAACTGACTGACTATAAAGACTTCAGATACTTAAGTTGGATTCAGAGATTGCTACTCTGTGTTTTAGAAATATTCATTAACTTACCTAGTTGCTTCTGGAAAGAAATCAGTGTGGTCATTGTTGATTGGTCCCCATCATGAGTCCCCTGAAATAATTTCTGTGATTTAATAAATGCATGTTTAGTAGGAATAATTATTACCTAGTAAACAGTAAAGACTAGAAAGCAATTAGAACAGTCCAGGATTCCTGTAGATCCTCCAGCTTCCTAGGAAGCACATACAAAATAAATAATGAACTAATTTCCTATCAGCTCTATACTGTGGAAACAGGTGCTGGACCCTAAGATACCAGAATTTATGACAAATCCTCACTTCGCCTTTGGTGCCAGGTATTGTAGCTATGGTTGTATTAAAAATAAAAACAAATGACAAAAAAAGAAAAAGAAATGAAAAGATTATTTGGAGAAGGCATTTCATTTAGGATTCCTACTTAAGTGATAGCAAACCTTATTTCTTTTCTTTTTGAGATTTATTTGTTTATTTTAGAGAGAGAGAGAGTGAGTACACGAGTGGGAGGGGCAGAGGAAGAGAGAGAGAGAATCTCAGGAAGACTCCACATTGAGTGCCGAGCCGACACAGGGCTCGATCTCATGATCCTAAAATTAGGGCCCTAAGATCATGACCTGAGTTGAAACCAAAATTCGGAACTTAACCGACTGTGCCACTCAGTCACCCTGGAAAACCTTATCTCTATCTACTCGTTTTAAATAACATCTGAAAGTAAATGCTGCATGTGAGAAGCCCAGACAAATGAATATAAATTAAAATGAATTGGAAAAATCAACTAGTAATAGTAATAACAATATTTATTTCTTAATTTATCATAAAAATACATTACACATATTATGCATATACAAACCAGTATATTAATAATTTTCTGTTTAATTTGTAATCTGAGTTTGGGTTGAACCATGAAGCAATCTAGGGAAGAAAAGAGCAATAGATTCTAATTCTGTGACTGTCCTGAACCACGTTTTTAACTTAGAACAAATATCAAATTACACGAATTCAATATTTTTATTTATAAAATTTGGGAAATAACACCTGTATCAAATTAGAATACAAATGAACTGAGACAGGTGGAGCTTTTGAAAATGCATATGCAATCAGGAATACTATAGATTATAAAAATGAAGAAAAGGCGGGGAGAGTAGGAGAAGTAGGAGTAGAAATTCTGGGAAAGCCTAGTCCAAGGTACCAAGGTTTCTACTTTCTTCAGAACATCAAGAACTTGAAGTTAACCATCATAGTTTTCAGGAAATCTTTGGAATTTCCTTTTTAAAAGAAGATCTAAAGCTTTGAATTCAGCATCTTGTATAGTTTAAGTTTTAAATGTCTTAACTTTACGAAAAAAGCCAAGGCGATTCAGATCACCCTAAGAAGAAAATAAAGTTTTCAGGAATTGAAAAGAATATAGTTTCTTAAAATAATCAAGAATCAAATCCCAAGTCATTAAAATGAGTTTTAATAATCCAATTGCATTTTATTATCAAGGAAAGTCAATATTGTATAATCATAATATTTCAATCAGTAGAAGAAGGAAAATTACCCTAAATGATAATCTCATTAGTTCCTACGAGGAAGTCAATAAAAGAGAAGCTCTTCTTGAACATATATCCAGCTTCCTGATCCTGATTGTCCAATTAAGAAACTTGCATCGTTAATTCAAGTCAAGTGATCGATACACTTTTCAAACGCAACGCAGATAATCAACTGTAGCAGATTCTTGCATTTATTAAAACTACAATGTCAAAATATGCCGATATTTGCAGGAATTATTAGAAGAGCTTGTTAGGTCAGATTTCTTTGTAAGTTTTGTTCTTAATGTATTTCATTGCTGTTTGTCTCCTCGACCCATCTAGGGACAAATAAAACTGGTTGAAGTGCATTTGTTGAGAGAGAAAAACGCCATACAGAAGTTTCGTTGAGCTTTCACTCACTAGATTGCTTTGAGCATTCAGGTACTTTTACCTTATATGGGTGAAAGCATGCACCTATATGAGCAAAGTATTAAAAATGAAATTCTGTAAATTGTATCCTGATGTAGAGGACTGAAAAATACCCAGACTACACATTCTTTGAAGTCCAGAAGCAGTCATGCTGTCAGTGTCACAGTTTGGTGGCCATCCTGGCACCACAAAGCATGGGCATCATCCTGATGCTGGTTCCTTTCGTGGTTAATAGTTGCCATTAGACAATTGAGAATAATTGTGTTTTTGTTGATGGCTGGAAGGAGAGAGGAGAAACTCCACCCCAGACATGGACTACCACTATTTCCTTTAGTCCAATGGCCTTTGGAATCACAAGTCTACCCTGCATTAATAACAGTCACAGAGGAATTTCATGCACAGATTAACTAAAAGTTTACCTTAAGAATAGGGTTGGGATCACCCTTGTGAGATGGGCAACTTCCATCTCCTTCAAAAGAACTTGTTGCCACTTTTCTGTATTCACCATTTCATTTGTTCCAAGGTCATGCTCCTTTAAGCGACACCAAGACAATGACCCCAGTGCATTTTTGCTGTGTTTAGATGTCAGGGCTCCTTAATGGGAAACATCAGAGACTCCTCATTTTATGATATAGATTCTTATGATGGCAGGACACAACACAGATGCCAGGAGAGATGAAAGGCAGAACTCTTTGTTTTTTGCAGTTCTAAAATAGAAGTGGCTGTCAAGCAGGGCCATATGAATGATTGCCCCCAGGGACAGGAGAACAGCAAGTTGGAGCTGTAAGGAGTAGCGTAAACATGGCAAGTGGGGTGGGATAGGTAGATTTCCAGGACCCCCACGGATTGGCTAATTTGTGGGCTTCGGGGCTAACCCCAGTTTCATGGTTCCTGGTCCTGGTTGTATTAGGAAGATGCATAGTATGTAGAAGCCAGTTTGTGAAAGCTCAATAATGGAAAGGGCCTGGGTATAGACTTGGGTGCTGAGGAAGGGGCACTGACAACCGTCTGGCCAACACCTCAAACTTGGCCAAGAGCACTTTGGGGGAAAAAAAACACAAAAAAACCAAAACCAAAACCAAAAACCTGTATTGTACCCTCCTGGCCAGTCTTTCCTCCTTTCCTCTGTCCTTTCACATGCCCTTACGGGGGTCTCGAGGATCTCTGTGTTGTACTGATGGTTCTTTCTATCTATCTTAAATTTTTCTGTCTCAATGGTAAAAATTAGGTGTATGTTTTCTGTGTACAAAACACACACACACAAAGAAACAAAAAAATGTGGTGACCACTTGGTCAACTGAAAATTTTTCTGAGAGAACTCTATGAGTTTTCTTAGGTCCCAACAGATGATAACTATTTCTGTTTGAGTCCAGTAATCTTTAAATTTTTGCCAAAAGTAAACATGACTTAAACTTTCTTTTGCTTTGCAATATACTGAATGTCTGGTGATTTTATTTCCTAAAAGAAAAATAACCTGTTTGCATGTTATTAATCAGTGGCATCTTGGTTATTCACAAGTACTCATAAGACATGCCATGTTTTCAAAAGTCTTTAGTTACTTTGCATTAATCTATTCAACAAACTTGTTAGATAGTGTCAGTGTTTTCCTTTTTTCAGTCACATGACATAATTACAAGTGGAAATTTAGGTACATGGGCAAAATAAAATATTTGATTTGCAAAGACTAGAAATTAAAGTTCTGTTTTTATTTTATTTTAAAAAGAATTTGCCCAGCAATCAGACAACAAAAAGAAATAAAACGTATTCAAATTGGCAAAGCAGAAGTCAAACTCTCTCTCTTCGCAGATGACATGATACTTTATATGGAAAACCCCAAAAACTCCATCCCCAAACTACTAGAACTCATACAGAAATTCAGCAATGTAGCACGATAAAAAAATCAATGTACAGAAATTAGTTGCTTTCTTATACACTAACAGTGAAAATATAGAAAGGGAAATTAGAGAATTGATTCCATTTACTATAGCACCCAGAACCATAAAATAGCTGGAAATAAACCTCACCAAAGAGGTAAAGGGTCTGTACTCAAGGAACTACAGAACACTCATGAAAGAAAGTGAAGAAGACACAAAAAGATGGAAGGCCATTCCATGTTGTTCATGGATCAGAAGAATAAACATTGTTAAAACGTCTATACTGCCTAGAGCAATATGTACTTTCAATGACATCCCAACCAAAACTCCACCAGCATTTTTCAAAGTGCTGGAATGAAAAATCCTAAAATTTGCATAGAACCAGAAAAGACCCCAAATTGCTAAGGAAATATTGAAAAAGAAAAACAAAACTAGGGGCATCAGTTGCCTGATTTCAAGTTTTACTACAAAGCTGTGATCACCAAGACAGCATGGTACTGGCACAAAAACAGACACATAGACCAGTGGAAAGGAGTAGAGAGCCCACATATGGATCCACAACTCTATGGTCAAAAATCTTTGACAAACCAAGAAATAATATACAATGGAAAAAAGACAGTTTCTTCAATAAATGGTGCTGGGAAAATTGTACAGCTATGTATGGAAGAATGAAGCTTGACCATTCTCTTACCCCATACACAAAGATAAACTCTGAATGGATAAAAGACCTCAACATGAGGCAGGAATCTATCAAAATCCTAGAGGAGAACATAGGCAGTAACCTCTTCGATATTGGCCACAGCAACCTCTTTCAAGACATATCTCCAAAGGCAAAGGAAACAAAAGCAAAAATGAACTTTTGGGACTTCATCAAGATCAAAAGCTTCTGCACAGCAAAGGAAACAGTCAAAAAACAAAGAGGCAAACCACAGAATGGGAGAAGATATTTGTAAATGACACTACAGACAATGGGCTGATATCTAAGATCTATAAAGAATTTCTCAAACTCAACACACACAAAACAGATAATCACATCAAGAAATGGGCAGAAGACATGAACAGACACTTCTCCAAAGAAGACCTACAAATGGCTAACAGACACATGAAAAAATGTTCCTCATTATTAACCATCAGGGAGATTCAAGTCAAAACCACATTCAGATACCACCTTACACCAGTTAGAATGACCAAAATCAACAAGACAGAAAACAACAAGTGTTGGAGTGGATGTGGAGAAAGGGGAACACTCATACACTGTTGGTTGGAATGCAAGTTGGTGCAGCCACTTTAGAAAACAGTGTAGAGATTCCTTAAGAAATTAAAAATGGAGCTACCCTATGACCCTACAAATACACTACTGGGTATTTACCCCAAAGATACAGATGTAGTGAAAAGAAGGGTCACATGTACCCCAATGTTCATGGCAGCAATGGTCACAGTTGGCAAACTGTGGAAAGAGCCAAGATGCCCTTCAACAGATGAATGGATAAGGAAGATATGGTTCTTATATAAAATGGAGTATTATGCCTCCATCATAAAGGATGAATACCCAACATTTGTATCAACATGGATGAGAATGGAGGAGATTATGCTGAGTGAAGTAAGTCAAACAGAGAGACTCAATTATAGGTTTCACTTACTTGTGGAGCAAAAGGAATAACATGGAGGACATTGGGAGAAGGAGAAGAGAAGGGTGTTATGGGAGATCAGAAGAGGAGACAAACCATGAGAGACTGTGGACTCTGAGAAACCAACAGGGTTTTGGAGAGGAGGCAGGTGGGGGGTTGGGCGAGCCTCGTGGTGGGTATTAAGGAGGGCACGTATGATATGGAGCACTGGGTATGGAGCATAAACAATGAATCTTGGAACACTGAAAAAATAAAAATAAAGTAAAAAAAAAGAAGTTGCTGCTGTTTGTTCTTACTGTTTCAGTTTTACTAATGTATTTAAATGTGGACTATGACAGAGGCACTCAACATGCTTTTTCCTGGAGCAGCTGAAGGAAAGTTTGCACATGTGTGTTTGTGTATGTGTGTTTTATGTGTATGTTATATGAACTAGCAGTATTCCTCAATGTTTGGTTACTGCTTCTACTTTCAATTTCTCTGGTCATCAGAAGCCACCTAAAGAGTTTGAAATATATTAAAGGAAATTAAAAAAAGAAAACAATGAAATCTACTAAATGAACTATAATAAAGCCACCCATTTACAGAAGAAATTAGTAAATTAAAATTTCTTTTTAATGATCTATGTTAAAGAAGATAGTATGAGACATAGAAAAACTTCTCCTCGAAGGTGGACACACTCTTTCAGACAGTGGAAAACAGATAAGCTGTCCTTCGCAGAGCATTTCAAGGTCATATGTCAGAGGGAACCATTGGGTCTGGTGGAGGCTAGATTCATCTGGCTGCTTTAATTATGTTTGGAGTAATAGGAGTATTTTGGATAATGCAATGTACTTTTTCAAGGTCATAATTCTCCTAGATTCTCACCCTAAAATTCTACATTTATTTAAGGTCATTAGAATTTTACTAATCAATTAGGAAGAAATTATGTGACTTTTCTTGCTTTCATTTTCCAGTTCTTTCAACTCAGACTTTGTGTAACTTTAGATATATGAATTCTACCTATCTACAAACTTCTTAAATATATAACCAAAATTTTAACTATTCATTTACAAAATGTTTAAGTTCAGGTACATATGTGAATACAGATATGACATACACAAAAACCCAAAACATAAAAATAAAAATATACATATGTAATGCTCTGAAAAACAGGTACTAAATTTCTACATTATCTTTTATATAAAATTATATATTCATAGTATTTGTTTTGTTTGTTTTTGTGGATGCATGTTAACATTTGTCTTAGATACTAAATGGCTAGTGGGAAAATATATTTGAAATGAGTGGGGATTAATTTAAACAATATGATTTGAGGACAATTTTATTTTATTTTATGATTTTATTTATTTATTTGACAGAGAGAGCACAAACAGGAAGAGAGGCAGAGGGAGAGGGAGAAACAGGCTCCCGCTGAGCAGAGAGCCAGATGTGGGGCTCAATACCAGGACCCCCAGATCATGATCTGAGCTGAAGGTCAATACTCAACCACCTGAGCCACCCAGGCGTCCCTTGAGGACAATTTTAAAAAAGCATACTACATTTTATACACACAGCTAGTTTTCCTTAATATCCATGCAATATAAATCATATTATTTTTTAAAAAGCACACATTAATTTTATTTTTGAGAAATATATAGAAATTGAAAAATTACCCAAAGATAATTACCTGAAGGTAACATGTGTTTTTCCTTTGTGGGACACTTGATAGCATGAGGGTCTTTAAAATTAAATATTTCTGACAAAAATTTACCATATGAAAATGGACATTGAAACGTAATTTCAGAGAGAGAAAACTTATAACTTGGTTTCATTCCTTAGTTAAAACTGTAGTTTGAATAAAATAAGAATTGGCTGAATAAAATCTCTACAAGAAATTACTGCAGGCAAGTACAGAGAGCCCTATACATGTTATTGGCATGACATTACACAGTCATTGCAAATGGTTGCTATTCAAAGTGATGGGGCATTTGGTGGATGGATACATACAGACTCTTAATCTTACCTAGGAAGATGGGTTTATATGGGATGGGCAAGTGAAGGGAAGATATTAGATAAGAGATATTGTCAAATAGAAGTAGAAAAGATTGTGTCCCTAGTTAATTCAATCATATCCCTATACTCAAATAAGCAAGCAAACTAAATTAAAATAACCAAAAAAAAAAAAAAAGTAGTCGCATTGGTTATTCCATTGTTATTTTCCAAGCACAAAAATCATACACTTCTCCTTATAAAACAGTGGAAATAATTTTCAATAGTAGTACTAAAATAAAGTTAAATTTCACTAAAAATAATCAAATTGTAGAAAATGCTAAAATATATCTTTATATCTTTTACGGACCCCCCCAACCCATTTATATAGGTAAAGTTTAATCGGAAAGATTTCCATGGCAAACTTGGATATCCTTTAAGTCCTTTATCAAATGTGAAACATTTTAAATGTATTTCTTTCATCAGCTGTCTGATCTTTGCCCTTAAAGTCTTATAGACTCCCCAATTTACTGAAATTTTTTTCTTCCCAAATGAAGTCATTTATACCAAGAGGTTAAAAAATGCCCACAAATCAAGTTAGATTCCTGTTTAATATGCTGCTGTAAAGTGTTGTTCTATGCAAGGACTAGCAGACAATAAATGCTCCCTTTACAAACATTAGTTCAAGGCACTGCTAATGAGTTCACCTCTATTATCTTTCAGACTGCAGCTCTATTAGCAGTGTTGTAATACCAAAGATAATTAGTGCAGGCTTGTCAGCTTGATTTTTGCTAACATTATGGCCTTTATTTTGTACTATATTTTTTAAGGATCCCTCTGGGAGACTGTGGATCACTTTGTTGGCCAAGCAGAAGCTATTCATCCTAATCTAACAAAAGCACAGTTTAATTAAGAAGTATTCTGCCATTTATTGTGTACTCTACACTACAATTTTGATGTTGTTCTATAAATGTTAAGATTTGTCAGATTCGATTTCTCCACTCTAATTTCCTATCAGAGAAAATGTGATACCAGGCATAGATCCAATTTTCCTTTTCTATTAGCATTTATATTGACAGAACTAATGATTTTATTATCATCTTTGGCTTGTTGCTAAATAGCAGACATCATATCCCTCCTTGTGGATGGTTATATACATATTGTAAACCCATTGTCTCAAGGGGGATTATTACTCATTCTATTAGGTTTATTTTCAGGTGGCCAAGTTAAGTGGTAGGAAAAGCAGTCAGAAGAGTGTTCGAAAAAAGTTTATATTCCCAAATAAGAAGAAAAAGTGATACTTTTTCTCTATGAATAATATATCGAAATAGATAGCCAGTGAAAACTCTGTCTCCCCATTGGTTGAATCTATTGCTTCTAATCCCTGATACTGTTGTTGAAGTGAAATATTTGAGAAAGTGGAGATTCTATATAATTTTACACCCAACAATAGTCTAATGGGACTCGAAAGCCCCATTGGATTCAAAATAAAATTAAGAATATCAAGAGCTGGGGCACCTGGGTGGCTCAGTGGGTTAAACCTCTGCCTTCGGCTCAGGTCATGATCTCAGGGTCCTGGGATCGAGCCCCGCATCAGGCTCTCTGCTCCACAGGGAGCCTGCTTCCCTCTCTCTCTCCCTCTCTGCCTGAGTCTGCCTACCTGCGATCTCTCTCTGTGTGTCAAATAAATAAACAAAATCTTAAAGAAAAGAAAAGAATATCAAGAGCTGGTACACTTTGCATGTATTTCTCACCTTTTGGAACTAAAATTCCTCCATAACTAATGATCTCTGATTTAGCGATAGTTTACACGTTATTTTATTTCCCAAATATTCAGGTTGGAGTGAGCTTTAAGTCCCCATTCATGAATAACTTACTCATTACTTAAGTGCAAATGAGTTAGTTTTACAGTTTTATGAGAAAAAAAAAAAAACCATGATGTGATACTCCTATTTAATGTATTCCTTTTCTTTGCAGGTTATTACCATGAACCTTTTCCTGGTATTCTCCTTAATATTTAATGGGGACATCAGTGTTGTCAAAGTTTGCAATAGTCATACATTTGCAACTTTTACATCAAGATAAAGTCAGGAAATTTTATCATAAAATTTTATTTTCCTTTTTATCTAACTCATTGATAAGTATATTCAATATATTTTTCCACCATTTGCAGTAATGTAAAATTAAAAAAAAAAAAGGTATTGGCTTCTTTGTGCTCAGTACAAGAATAATCACATTCTTGCCACAAGTAAAGTGAAATGGGGATATATCCATGGAATGTAATTAAGTATATTTAGTATCCAAATACTGTCTATATGCAAATTTCATGTCAACATTTTCTAAATTGTATTCACCCTTTGAGACAAGTATGACTAACATTATGAGTTCAGGGTGGTGAACCAAATCAGTCACTCCAGAGATTTTTAAATTAATTTCTAGAAGCATTAAGAAACAGAGTCCCTCTGTCTATTCCTGTTCATATCCATAGATTGCCATTTAAAATTAAAATAATAGAATATAGTAGGCAGAAATAAACATACCAGGAAAAAGATTGACTGGGGAAGAAGAGAGAGACAGAGAGAGAAAAAGAGAGAGAGAGAGAGAGAATATTATATATCTGGCCCACTTAAGCCAAAAGGAAAATAGTAATTTAAATGTTTCAAGTTGTCCTTTGCATACAGATATGTAGGTTAAGGACTCATGACTAGGATTACAAAGATTCAGACTCTAGTTCTGGTTCTTCTTTCGATATAGTGACTATTCTGAAAAAAACAAAAACAAAAACAAACAGTGTAATAGGAAAACTTGAAGTTCAGCACAGCCAACCTACGCACCTTTAACCTCTTTGGAATCCATTTTTCTTACCTACAAAGCAGTAAAAATAACAGTACACAATATTATGGGACATTCAAACATGAAATTACAGTATAAACTACAATGTGCTTCACATAGGTATTGGTGGTAATATTGTCATTGAATTAAATAAATGTATATAGATACCATTCTCATGTTTAAGGCATTAAATCTCTAAAACTCACTTACCATTCACTGGTACCCACACAATTATATTCCATTCAGCAGAGATGAAAACATGGTATACTGCTTTGGTCTTTGATTCTACCTGAGAGCACTGTATCTTGGAAAGATGTCAGCCAGCTTAGAATATTTTGCTGAATAGTCATTGAATTTAGATTTTTTTTTTTAGGCATTGTATAAGTAAAAGATGATAGCATTATTACAGTAGTATAAAGAAAATTGTATAATGAAAAAATAATCCTACATATTCTAGGATAACTTTTAATTGTGTTGTAATGGCTGAGTGGAGCTAACAGAAATCCTGGCTCTACCACTTACTTGGTCGCTGGAGATGAGAAAGAACCATTTAGATGCATTTAGGCAGTGGTACTGAAGTCACTTAGGAGAGAAATTAATCTTATCCATAGAAGTCAAGAGTAGGTACTATGGACTAAAAGTAAGAAGGTCTCTATCCAGACCTCTAAGCTTCCATCCATAGGAGTCAAGGAAAGCCTCCAGACATGATTTCCCCTGTTAACCTTACAAATAAAACTGCCAGTTATTTTACCAGCAAAAATGCAAGAAGAGCAGAGAATTGCAATTCAGAGCTAGCAAGCTAAACCAAACCCATAAGCACGTCCAGAAAACAGATAAAAGGAACATGTTCTTTTATAAAGCAAAGTGGAGAGTGCTGAGAGCTTTTATGAGCAAAAGGTTCCTTGGGATGAACTGAGAATCTGAAGTAGAGTGGGTTTTCATTGGTTGAGCTTTGACAATCTCTCTTTGGCTCTGGTACTGCTTGGGGAGGAGAAAACCTCTCTTCCTCCTGCAGAGGCAATAAATCAGTAGATAAAATAGGTAGCAACAATTAGCAAGATACTCCTTGTCTTATTGGATCACGAGCAGTGTAGGGCATAAGAGTGCCCCCTGTTGACCTCCTGACTCTCTTTTAAATAAGTTTTCCTTTATTAATTTTTACATCTCTTCTCTAGTTGCTCTGTTTCTTCCTACAAGAATGGAGAGGAGGCCCCCTGACCTCTATTAATCTCAGATTTTTTTCTCTAAGTATCATGGCCTCACCTCCACTTGTTGTCTTCAGGTTACTAGAAATCATACGAACATATCTCTATCCTGATCACACAAGTGGGCATGAGAGCCTAGATTCCCAAGCCATCCTCTTCTTCTAGGACTCCTATCTTCTGGTGACTCCAAGTCACCAAGACTCTGCACAATTATAATTCTCTCTCAGATCCTCTACTCTGCAACTTCTGAAAGCCTTCCACTGAGTCTTCTGGAATACGTAGAACAGTACTAGAAAAAGAAAATCCCCTCTATCGTCACGCTTTTTCTGAACATTTCCTTTAATTCCTGCTCTATCAGAAATTCAAATCTCCTTTGAGAGCACTGCTACTTCCATAGTTCTATTTCATAGCACTGAGCCTGGAAGTGAGACAAGCGTCCTCATTGATTTAAATTGCTGTTTTCTAGACCATTCTCCTTTCCTCTTCCCTAAGACCCATTAACTTTGAAGTTCATGTACCAGACAATACTATCCTTTACTTTCATTGTTATAACAGTGTAGCTACTATTAGGTCATAACCTACATTTTCACTCCAACTACTTCTGTATATTTTTTAAAGCTTTTGCTTCTGATTTACTATCATTCTAAAACTTCCTCTTGGAGATTTGAGTACACAAGGCCAAGTCTTCCAAAGTGATGGCCTCTCAGTTCCTTTAACTCTTGACAATTATTGTATCTAGTCCATCCACTCCACCACTCCCTACTTCTTCTCTTTTCAAAATCTAACACCTGTCTTCTTTTTCCCTCCTTCCTCACTCTTACCTGAGAACCATCTTTCTAATTTCTGGGAGGAAAAAAACAAAATCAGAAGAGACATTTTAAAATCCCTAACCACCTTTTTCTACGTATCTGCTAGCAGCACATACCCATATACTCTGTCTAACCTCCCTGTATTATAGATGAGTCTTTTGTCTCTTCCTAAGGTCAATAGCCTCACTTGCTCTGAAAGTGGCTGAGAAAGGCTACCTTCTGTCTCCTGCATCAATAATATTTCCCCCACTGCAGATTTGTTCAGTGTCATGCATCAATCTAGACTTTTCCTCTTACCATAAAAATAAACTCTTTTAGTCTTCATTTCCTGTATACCCACTTTTCCATTTATCCAATTCTTTTTATAGCAAAATTCTTGAAAGGTTTTCTTTATAAACTGGATTTACTTCCTCTATTTCCAGTGTTTTGCTTTAGTTTTTTTTTTTTTAAAGATTCATCCACAATGTTGACTATCTTGATAATTATTTTGTTTTTATTGCTGAGGAGTATGCTGTTGATTAGATATACTACAATTTGTCTATTAATTTTCCTGAGGATGAACATTTGAGTTGTTTCTAGATTCAGTAATTACAGATAGCTGCTATAAACATTTCTATATAATTCTTTTCATGGGCATATATTTTGATGAATCTTGGATAAATGAGTGAAATGGATGACTCATATGTTTGGTATATGTTAAGCTTTTTTTTTTTAAGATTTATTTATGTAGTTAAGAGATAGAAAGAGAGAGAGAGAGGAAGGGCAGAGGAAGAGGGAGAGAGAAATCATAAGCAGACTTCATGCTGAGCACAGAGTTCAATGTGGGGTTCGATTGTGTGACCTTGAGATCATGACCTGAGCTGAAACCAAGAGTTGGGTGGTTGACTGGCATGCCAATGTCTAGCTTTTTAAGAAAACACCAAATAGTTTTCCAAAGTGATTGTGCCATTTTATATTCCTACCAGCATGTTTTAAGATTTGTAGTTGCTCCTCATCTTCACATATAGTTGATTTTTAAATGTTTATAATTTTAGATATTCTAAGTAGACATAGAGTGGCAACTCACTGTGATTTTTATATACATTTCCCCAATGATCAATGATGTCAAACATTTTTATGTGCTTATTTGCCATGCAAATATCTTCTTTGGCAAATATATGCTCTTATATATTGTTCATTTTTAAATTATGTTGTTTATTTTCTTATTTTTAATTTTGAGAGTTCTTTGTGTATTCTGGATGCAAGTCCAATTATGTTATTTGTAAATATATACTCCCAGTCTGTAGCCTCTATTTTTATTCTCTAGGTAGTATCTTTTGAAAAGCAGAAGTTCTTGATTTTCATAAACTCCAGTTTATCACTTTTTTCTTTTAAGGATTAGTCTTTTGATGTTATATCTAAGAAGATTTGCCTAACGTAAAGTCATAAAGATTTTCTCCTGGAAGTTTCGCAGTTTCACCGTTAAGTTTATCATACATTTTGAGTTAAATTTGGTGAAGGGAGGTATAGATCTAAGGGTTTGGTTTTGTGGTTTCTTTTGGTGCAAAAAACTTACTTTTCTCCCTAATTGTTTGATAAAATTCAAAAGTGAAGCCATCTGGGCCTGGACATAACTTTGTAAAAAGGTTTTTAAACTATAAATTCAGTTGTATTATATCTATATGGGACTATTAATACATATTTCTTCTTGAATGAACTTTTGTAGTGTGTGTCCTTTGAGGAACTTGTTCATTTCATCAAAGTTGTAGGATTTAATGGTATCAAGCTGTTTATGATAACCTCCTATACTTTAAATATCTGGAGAATAAGTCATTATGCCGCTTCTCTCATTTCTGAAATTGAAAATTGATGTCTATTTCTTTCTTTCTGATTAGTCGGGCTATGGATTTATCAGTTTCATAGGTCATTACAAAGAATACCTTTTGATTCATTAGTTTTTTCTATTTGTTTCTATTTCTATTTCATTAATTTCTAGTTTCATAATTCATATTTTCCTCCTGTCCTATCTTACCCTTCCCTTCTTATCTGAAGATGACTTTGAACTTCTTTACCTTTCTTGTTCTAATTTTTAATGTGGAAGCTGAGGTCCTTGATTTGACACCTTTTTCTTTCCTAATAAAAGCATTTTTCCCTAATATAAGCATTTAAAGTTATTAGTTTTCCTCTGTTTCTGTTGTATCCAACAAATTTTGACATGTTGTGTTTTCATTTTCATTCAGCTCATAGTGATATCTAATTTTATTTTGGTGTCTTTTCAACCCATGGTTTATAAGAGTGTGTTATTTAGTTTCTAAATATTTGTACAGTTCCACAAAGTTCCCTTTATTGATTTCTAATTTAATTCTACAGTAAAAATGTCTTGTATGAAGAAATACTTTATATGATTGAAGATTTAAATCTGCTGACACTTGTTTTATGACACATAATAGTCTTTTCTGATATATGTTCCATGCACACTTAAAATAATCTATGTTCTGCTATTGTATGCCATGGTTTGTAAATGTCACTTAGGTCAAGTTTGTTGATAATGGTATTCAAGGCTTCCATATCTTTTCTTTTTCTCTTTTTTTTTAATTTAAATTCAATAAGCACATGTATAGTACATCATTAGTTTTTGGTGTATTGTTCAATGATTCATTAGTTGTGTATAACACCCAGTTCTAGCCTTAAAAAACTTGTCTTTAATTGTTCTTTAAATTATTGAAAGAGGGGTGTCAAAATCTCCCTACTGGAATTGAAATTTTGTCCACTTCTCCTTGTTTTTCTAATAGTATTTTGTTTTACAAGTATAAGCATTTAAGATTGTTATGTCTTCGATAGCATTATGAATTGAAACTCTATCTGTGGTGAGAAGGTTTGTTTTGAACACTGATTTAGAGGTTTGTTCATTTGTTTTTTAAGATTATTTATTTATTTATTTGAGAGAGAGGAGAGAGAGAGAGAGAGCATGAGAGTGCACAAGTTGGGGGAGAGGCAGAGGAAGAGGGAGAAGCAGACTCCCTGCTGAGTGGGGAGCTGGACTTGGGGCTTTCTCCCAGGACACTGAGATCATGACCTGAGCCAAAGGCAGCCACTTAACTGACTGAGCCACCTAGGCACCCTGGAGTTACTCTTTTTTTTTTTTTTTTGAAGATTTTGTTTATTTATTTGAAAGAGAGAACTCATGGTTGGGTGAGGGGCAAGGGAGTAGGAACCTCTCTGCTGAGCATGGAACCCATCATGGGGCTTGATCCCAGGACACTGGGATCATAACTTGAGCCAAAGGTGCTTAACTTTCCAGGTGCTTAACCTTCTTAACCTTCCAGGTGCCCCCAAATTAATAGACTTTATATTTTGAACCATCCAGGTGCCCCCAAATTAATAGACTTTATATTTTGGAACAGCTTTGGGTTTATAGCTAGATTGATTAAGAAGTGTGGAGAGTACCCCACATACATATAGCTTTCTTCACATCAACATCCTGAGCTAGTGTGGCATATTTGTTACAATCTGATGAATCAACATTGACCCGTTATCAAAGTCCACAGTTCACTTTGGGGTTCACTCCTTGTGTTGTACATTTTAAAGGCTTTGACAAATGTATAATGACATGTATCCATCATTATACTGTCATACAGAATAGTTTTACTGCCCTAAAAATCCCCTGTGTTTCACTTCTTTATCCCTCCTCCCACTCAATCCCCCAACCCATGACAACCATTGATCTTTTTTACTGCCTTCCTTGCTTTGCTTTTTCCAGTGTCCAATAGATGAAATCATACAGCATGCAGCCTTTAGGATTGGCTTCCTTCACATAGAAATATTCATTTAGGTTTCCTCCATGTCTTTCTGTGGCTTGATAGCTCATTCCTTTTTAACTCTGAGTTATATACAGATTGTATGGATGTACCAGAGTTTATTTATCCATCTATTTATTTAAGGATATATTGATTGCTTCTAAATGTTGGCAGTTATGAATAAAGCTGCTATAAACATCCTGTGCACATTTTTTTGTGTTTTGTGTGGACCTGAGTTTTCAACTAATTTGGGTAAATATGATGAAGCACAATTGCTGTACTATATGCTAAAAATGTGTCCAATTTTGTAAGAAATTGACAAACTGTCTTGCAAAGTGGCTGTATAATTAGCATGCCTACTAGCAATGAATGAGAGTTCCTGTTACTCAACATTCTTGTCAGCATTAGGTGTTGTGAGTGTTTCAGCTTTAAGTCATTCTAACAATTATACAGTAGGTATATATGCTTTTATTTATTTTTTTTATTTTATTTTTTTCATTTTAATTTTTTATTTTTATAAACATATATTTTTATCCCCAGGGGTACAGGTCTGTGAATCACCAGGTTTATACACTTCACAGCACTCACCAAAGCACATACCCTCCCCAATGTCCATAATCCCACCCCCTTCTCCCAAAGCCCCTCCCCCCAGCAACCCTCAGTTTGTTTTGTGAGATTAAGAGTCACTTATGGTTTGTCTCCCTCCCAATGCCATCTTGTTTCATTTATTCTTCTCCTACCCACTTAAGCCCCCATGTTGCATCACCACTTCCTCATATCAGGGAGATCATATGATAGTTGTCTTTCTCTGCTTGACTTATTTCGCTAAGCATGATACGCTCTAGTTCCATCCATGTTGTCGCAAATGGCAAGATTTCATTTCTTTTGATGGCTGCATAGTATTCCATTGTGTATATATACCACATCTTCTTGATCCATTCATCTGTTGAAGGACATCTAGGTTCTTTCCATAGTTTGGCTATTGTGGACATTGCTGCTATAAACATTCGGGTGCACGTGCCCCTTTGGATCACTACGTTTGTATCTTTAGGGTAAATACCCAGTAGTGCAATTGCTGGGTCATAGGGCAGTTCTATTTTCAACATTTTGAGGAACCTCCATGCTGTTTTCCAGAGTGGCTGCACCAGCTTGCATTCCCACCAACAGTGTAGGAGGGTTCCCCTTTCTCCGCATCCTCGCCAGCATCTATCATTTCCTGACTTGTTGATTTTAGCCATTCTGACTGGTGTGAGGTGATATCTCATTGTGGTTTTGATTTGTATTTCCCTGATGCCGAGTGATATGGAGCACATTTTCATGTGTCTGTTGGCCATCTGGATGTCTTCTTTGCAGAAATGTCTGTTCATGTCCTCTGCCCATTTCTTGATTGGATTATTTGTTCTTTGGGTGTTGAGTTTGCTAAGTTCTTTATAGATTCTGGACACTAGTCCTTTATCTGATATGTCGTTTGCAAATATCTTCTCCCATTCTGTCAGTTGTCTTTTGATTTTGTTAACTGTTTCCTTTGCTGTGCAAAAGCTTTTGATCTTGATGAAATCCCAATAGTTCCTTTTTGCCCTTGCTTCCCTTGCCTTTGGCGATGTTCCTAGGAAGATGTTGCTGCGGCTGAGGTCGAAGAGGTTGCTGCCTGTGTTCTCCTCAAGGATTTTGATGGATTCCTTTCACACATTGAGGTCCTTTATCCATTTTAAGTCTATTTTTGTGTGTGGTGTAAGGAAATGGTCCAATTTCATTTTTCTGCATGTGGCTGTCCAATTTTCCCAGCACCATTTATTGAAGAGGCTGTCTTTTTTCCATTGGACATTCTTTCCTGCTTTGTCGAAGATTAGTTTACTGTAGAGTTGAGGGTCTATTTCTGGGCTCTCTATTCAGTTCCATTGATCTATGTGTCTGTTTTTGTGCCAGTACCATGCTGTCTTGATGATGACAGCTTTGTAATAGAGCTTGAAGTCCAGAATTGTGATGCCACCAACGTTCGCTTTCTTTTTCAATATCCCTTTGGCTATTCGAGGTCCTTTCTGGTTCCATATAAATTTTAGAATTATTTGTTCCATTTCTTTGAAAAAGATGGAAGGTACTTTGATAGGAATTGCATTAAATGTGTAGATTGCTTTAGGTAGCATAGACATTTTCACAATATTTATTCTTCCAATCCAGAAGCATGGAACATTTTTCCATTTCTTTGTGTCTTCCTCAATTTCTTTCATGAGTACTTTATAGTTTTCTGAGTATAGATTCTGTGCCTCTTTGGTTAGGTTTATTCCTAGGTATCTTATGGTTTTGGGTGCAATTGTAAATGGGATTGACTCCTTAATTTCTCTTTCTTCTCTCTTGCTGTTGGTGTAGAGAAATGCAACTGATTTCTGTGCATTGATTTTATATCCTGACACTTTACTGAATTCCTGTATAAGTTCTAGCAGTTTTGGAGTGGAGTCTTTTGGGTTTTCCACATATAGTATCATATCATCTGCGAAGAGTGATAATTTGACTTCTTCTTTGCCAATTTGGATGCCTTTAATTTCCTTTTGTTGTCTGATTGCTGAGGCTAGGACCTCTAGTACTATGTTGAATAGCAGTGGTGATAATGGACATCCCTGCCGTGTTCCTGACCTTAGTGGAAAAGCTTTCAGTTTTTCTCCATTGAGAATGATATTTGCGGTGGGTTTTTCATAGATGGCTTTGTTGATATTGAGGTATGTGCCCTCTATCCCTACACTTTGAAGAGTTTTGATCAGGAAGGGATGCTGTACTTTGTCAAATGCTTTTTCAGCATCTATTGAGAGTATCATATGGTTCTTGTTCTTTCTTTTATTGATGTGTTGTATCACATTGACTGATTTGCAGATGTTGAACCAACCTTGCAGCCCTGGAATAAATCCCACTTGGTCGTGGTGAATAATCCTTTTAATGGACTGTTGAATCCTACTGGCTAGTATTTTGTTGAGTATTTTTGCATCTGTGTTCATCAAGGATATTGGTCTATAGCTCTCTTTTTTGATGGGATCGTTGTCTGGTTTTGGGATCAAGGTGATGCTGGCCTCATAAAATGAGTTTGGAAGTTTTCCTTCCATTTCTATTTTTTGGAACAGTTTCAGGAAAATAGGAATTAGTTCTTCTTTAAATGTTTGGTAGAATTCCCCCGGGAAGCCGTCTGGCCCTGGGCTTTTGTTTGTTTGGAGATTTTTAATGACTGTTTCAATCTCCTTACTGGTTATGGGTCTGTTCAGGCTTTCTATTTCTTCCTGGTTCAGTTGTGGTAGTTTATATGTTTCTAGCAATGCATCCATTTCTTCCAGATTGTCAAATTTATTGGCGTAGAGTTGCTCATAGTATGTTCTTATAATAGTTTGTATTTCTTTGGTGTTAGTTGTGATCTCTCCTCTTTCATTCATGATTTTATTTATTTGGGTCCTTTCTCTTTTCTTTTTGATAAGTCGGGCCAGGGGTTTATCAATTTTAATTCTTTCAAAGAACCAGCTCCTAGTTTCGTTGATTTGTTCTATTGTTTTTTTTGGTTTCTATTTCATTGATTTCTGCTCTGATCTTTATGATTTCTCTTCTCCTGCTGGGCTTAGGGTTTCTTTCTTGTTCTTTCTCCAGCTCCTTTAGGTGTAGGGTTAGGCTGTGTACCTGAGACCTTTCTTGTTTCTTGAGAAAGGCTTGTACTGCTATATATTTTCCTCTCAGGACTGCCTTTGTTGTGTCCCACAGATTTTGAACCGTTGTATTTTCATTATCATTTGTTTCCATGATTTTTTTCAATTCTTCTTTAATTTCCCGGTTGACCCATTCATTCTTTAGAAGGATGCTGTTTAGTCTCCATGTATTTGGGTTCTTTCCAAACTTCCTTTTGTGGTTGAGTTCTAGCTTTAGAGCATTGTGGTCTGAAAATATGCAGGGAATGATCCCAATATGTTGATACCGGTTGAGTCCTGCTTTAGGACCGAGGATGTGATCTATTCTGGAGAATGTTCCATGTGCACTAGAGAAGAATGTGTATTCTGTTGTGTTGGGATGAAATGTTCTGAATATATCTGTGATGTCCATCTGGTCCAGTGTGTCGTTTAAGGCCTTTATTTCCTTGCTGATCTTTTGCTTGGATGATCTGTCCATTTCAGTGAGGGGAGTGTTAAAGTCCCCTACTATTATTGTATTATTGTTGATGTGTTTCTTTGATTTTGTTATTAATTGGTTTATATAGTTGGCTGCTCCCACATTGGGGGCATAGATATTTAAGACTGTTAAATCTTCTTGTTGGACAGACCCTTTGAGTATGATATAGAGTCCTTCCTCATCTCTTATTATAGTCTTTGGCTTAAAATCTAATTGATCTGATATAAGGATTGCCACTCCTGCTTTCTTCTGATGTCCATTAGCATGGTAAATTCTTTTCCACCCCCTCACTTTAAATCTGGAGGTGTCTTCGGGCTTAAAATGAGTTTCTTGGAGGCAACATATAGATGGGTTTTGTTTTTTTATCCATTCTGATACCCTGTGTCTTTTGACAGGGGCATTTAGCCCATTAACATTCAGGGTAACTATTGAGAGATATGAATTTAGTGCCACTGTATTGCCTGTAAGGTGATTGTTATTGTATATAGTCTCTGTTCCTCTCTGATCTACCACTTGTAGGCTCTCTCTTTGCTTAGAGGACCCCTTTCAATATGTCCTGTAGAGCTGGTTTGGTGTTTGCAAATTCTTTCAGTTTTTGTTTGTCCTGGAAGCTTTTAATCTCTCCTTCTATATTCAATGATAGCCTAGCTGGATATAGTATTCTTGGCTGCATGTTTTTCTCGTTTAATGCTCTGAAAATATCATGCCAGCTCTTTCTGGCCTGCCAGGTCTCTGTGGATAAGTCAGCTGCCAATCTAATATTTTTACCATTGTATGTTACAGACTTCTTTTCCCGGGCTGCTTTCAGGATTTTCTCTTTGTCACTGAGACTTGTAAATTTTACTATTAGGTGACGGGGTGTGGCCCTGTTCTTATTGATTTTGAGGGGCGTTCTCTGAACCTCCTGAATTTTGATGCTCGTTCCCTTTGCCATATTGGGGAAATTCTCCCCAATAATTCTCTCCAGTATGCCTTCTGCTCCCCTCTCTCTTTCTTCTTGTTCTGGAATCCCAATTATTCTAATGTTGTTTCGTCTTATGGTGTCACTTATCTCTCGAATTCTCCCCTCTTGGTCCAGTAGCTGTTTGTCCCTCTTTTGCTCAGCTTCTTTATTCTCTGTCATTTGGTCTTCTATATCACTAATTCTTTCTTCTGCCTCATTTATCCTAGCAGTGAGAGCCTCCATTTTTGATTGCACCTCATTAATAGCTTTTTTGATTTCAACTTGGTTAGATTTTAGTTCTTTTATTTCTTCAGAAAGGGCTTTTATATCTCTCGAGAGGGTTTCTCTAATATCTCCCATGCCTTTCTCGAGCCCGGCTAGAACCTTGAGAATTGTCATTCTGAACTCTAGATCTGACATATTACCAATGTCTGTATTGATTAGGTCCCTAGCCTTCGGTACTGCCTCTTGTTCTTTTTTTTGTGTTGAATTTTTCCGTCTTGTCATTTTGTCCAGATAAGAGTATATGAAGGAGCAAGTAAAATACTAAAAGTGTGGCAACAACCCCAGGAAAATATGCTTTAACCAAATTAGAAGAGATCCCAAATCGTGAGGGGGGAGAAAGGGGATAAAAAGAGGTTCAAAAAGGAAGAAAGAAAAATAAAGAAAAAAGAAAAAAAAAAGAATTAAAAAAAAAGAAAACAAATAAGAAAAATATAAAAAAGAAAAAATATATATATTAGATAAACTAGTTAAAAAACGTTAAAAAAGAAAAAGGTAAAAGTTAAAAAAAAATTTAACCAGAAGGCGAGAAAATAAACAAAAAATGAAAAATAAAAAAGTTAAATTAACTGTAAGACTAAAAAAAATCACAGGGAAAAAGCCATGAGTTCCGTGCTTTGCTTTCTCCTCCTCTGGAATTCTGCTGCTCTCCTTGGTATTGAAACCGCACTCCTTGGTAGGTGAACTTGGTCTCGGCTGGATTTCTTGTTGATCTTCTGGGGGAGGGGCCTGTTGTAGTGATTCTCAAGTGTCTTTGCCCCAGGCGGAATTGCACTGCCCTTATCAGGGGCCAGGGTGAGTAATCCGCTTGGGTTTGCTTTCAGGAGCTTTTGTTCCCTGAGCGCTTTCCTTAAAGTTCCGGAGGACGGGAATACAAATGGCGGCCTCCTGGTCTCCGGCCCGGAGGAGCCGAGAGCCCAGGGCCCCACTCCTCAGTGCACCCTCAGAGAACAGTGCCCCGTTACTCCCGTCTGCCTGACCTCCGGCCGCGCTCCGAGCTCACCGAGCCTGGGACCGGTTCAAGGTAACACCGAGCTGTGAGCTTACTGTCAGCTCTGTCTCTGTAGCCGGCTTTCCCGTTCCAATACCCGCAAGCTCTGTGACACTCAGACACCCCCGATCCTTCTGTGACCCTGTGGGACCTGAGGCCACGCTGACCCCGCGTGGTCTTCGCCCCGGTTTAGCCTCTGGAGCGATGTCCCTCAGCGGAACAGACTTTTACAAGTCCTGATTTTGTGCTCTGTTGCTCCGCTGCTTGCCGGGAGCCGGACCCTCCCCCCGGGGTCTATCTTCCCGTCGCTTTGGATTCACTTCTCCGCCGGTCCTACCTTTCAGAAAGTGGTTGTTTTTCTGTTTCCAGAATTGCTGTTCTTCTTCTCTTCGATCTGCCAATGGATTTTCAGGTGTTTGCAATCTTTAGATAAGCTATCTAGCTGATCTCCGGCTAGCTGAAGTAGTCTCAGCCTGCTACTTCTCCGCCATCTTGACTCCTCCTTCCGTATATATGCTTTTAATTGAGCAACTATTTCTATTTATTTATTAGCTTATTGATTTACTACCTTTTATAGTTACAGATAGATAAATAATATTAAAAAGTATTTAATTTTTTTTCTTTTAGGGAGAAAAATGAAAATGCTCTTGCTTTCAGATTTATATGGGCAACTATTGTACACCATTTTCTTTATATTATTATTATTTTTTATTTTTTTAAAATTTTAATTATGTATTTGATAGAGATCACAATTAGGCAGAGAGACAGGCAAAGAGAGAGGGAAGCAGGCTTACTGCTGAGCAGAGAGCCCAATGTGAGGCTCGATCCCAGGACCCTGAGATCATGACCTGAGCTGAAGGCAAAGGCTTAACCCACTGAACCACCCAGGTGCCCCTTTTTTAAATTTTTTAATTAAAGTTCAATTAGCCAAGGTATAGTACATCATTGTTTTTTGATAAAATGTTCAATGATTCATCGGTTCATCATAACATGCCCTCATCATATTACATGACCTCCTTAATGTCCATCACCCAGTTACTCCATTTTTCCACCTGCCTCCTTTTCTACAACCCTCAGTTTGTTTCCCAGAGTCAAGAGTCTCTATGGTTTTTCTCCCTCTCTGATTTCTTCCCATTCACTTTCTTCCTTACCTCTATTGTTCTCTGTACTATCCCTTATGTTACACATATGAGTAAAACCAAATGATAACTGTGTTTCTCTGATTGACTTCTTTCACTTAGCATAATACCCTCTAGTTCCATCCATGTCAGTGTAAATGGTAGATATTCATCCTTTCAGATGGCTGAGTAATATTCAATTGTGTATATGAACCACATCTTCTTTATCCATTCATCTGTTGAAGGACATCTTGGGTCCTTCCACAGTTTGACTGTTGTGGACACTGCCACTATGAACATTGGGGTGCATGTGTCTCTGCTTTTCACATTTTCATATTTATTATTTATTTCTAATTTCCAGGGCAATACCATCAATATGAACATAAGGACAGTTTGCTACTTATAAGATAACACAATTTATTTTTCTGCGATTTTTTATTGTCTTGAGATTATCCTTGTGCTTTGTGAAATTCAGGGAATTTTTGATGGCTTTCACTTTGTTATTCTTTTGTGTCATGGGTCTTCAAATGGTCTCATACATCAAAGAAAAGAATAAGGTATCTTTAGCCAGCCTTTAGGATTGCTGATGTCAATTTCAAAGAAGTTCTCTCTTCCTAACACAGATATAAATTAGAGCCTCTTTTGCCTGAGGTACCATCTGAATAGTGATGCATTATTGCATGCATTATAACACCTTTGAATACTTGTGGTCAGATTTTGTAATATCATAAATTGTTAATATTTAGAATTAAACTGAATATGTCAATAATATCAGGTATCAGAATGACTTTTAGAAAGTGACAGACAGCTTCTTGAAATTTTGTACCTTCTTAGCCTGAAAGTTAAAATCTTCTCATGTAGAAAATATTGCCTATCATGATACCTGGATGACAGTTCCACGTACTGGAAAAGATATACATTTTGTAGTTAAATCCATCTGGGTTCAATTCTAGCTTGAGTCCTTACTGGCTAAATGACTTTGGATGAGTCATGAGCATTATTAAATGCTAAGTCCCCTTCTTTCCTCATATGGAAACTGGGTTGTTAATACTTAATGACTATTGAATTGTAAACAATGGACTCAATGAAAATAAAGCCCTCTGGTATAATTAATACTGCTAAATATTCAAAAAATTACAGCAACTTTTTGTTAAAGAATTTATAAAGCTGAAATAATTAATATTAGTTTACCTGGGTTTTGTGGATGATAATTGAACAGATACATTGGTAAAGTCATCAACCTTTTTAATGTGCCCATTACCTGATAGTCATTAATTATCTTAAATCACTAGGAAAGATAATGTAATTATAAGAAAAACTGAAGCTAATTAATTGAATTATTAAATATAAAAGGATTAAAATATAAAAGTAAGTAGAAGTAAAATGTATTAGTTAAGACATTTACTAAGTCTCGGTAATAATGGCACAATAGAATTCTAGTATAGAGAGAAATAAGGAAAAAAATAAAAATTAATACAGGGTGCTGGGATCAGGCCTGCATTGGGCTCCCTGCTTGATGGGAAGCCTGCTTCTCCTTCTCCCACTCCCCCTGCTTGTGTTCCCTCTCTCACTATCTCTGTCAAATAATTAAGAAAAATCTTAAAAAAAAATTAATACAATAGAAAATGAAAATATAACCCTCAAGACACTAAAAACCTTCTAAAATATTAAAATAATGTTAAATTGCAGTGAATAACTTTTAAATAAGCATACGAAAATGTAATTCTAATATGCTGGTTTTGAGATGAAGGTTATAAGGTAGGGATGGTAGTATAGAAAAATGATTGAAGTATGGATTGATGACAGAAAATATGAGGTTGTATCTGGGTATTTCTGTTTTTGAACAATGTACCCTTAATTAAACTATTTATACATTTATTGCATCAGTTTTGTCTGTTTCCTTCCATATAATATGCAAGCAATTTTATTTCACATACACATTATAAAAATAAAATGTACTTAAAGATCTTAGCATGGTGTCTGATATATTATGATCATGCAGAAATATTTAATGGTAGTATTATTGTAGTTATTTCTTATTTCAGATGCTAAACTTACGTAGTCTATCCTGTGTGAGCCTGGAAGAGGTTAATATCATTTCTCAGTATCATACACTGCTAAAACAGCTGAAAATACTAAAAATTGTAGGGTGTGAAAATTTCAAAAAATTGGATTTCTAAACAAGTTTCTTGAAAGGCAAAACTGTACTCTGAATCATATAGTCAAAGTGTTCTTAGGCTAATTTTGTTCTCTAGCATATATTCCCAAGAGAAAATGAGGGCAGGCAAATCATCACAAACATAACACGCCTTACAGCCATAGGCCAAGCCCCAGTCAATCATACCCAGCAACTACACATTCCCTCTGGTTGAGTAGTAAATAGAAGACAATGGACATGTTGGGTGGTAATGAGAGATGAACTTGGAAAAATTCAGGAGCCAGTCGATAGAAGGTCTTAGTCTTGATAAATTGCATAGGAAGATTCTATTTCCTAACCAGATGTATGTTGCATATGGAAATAGTTATGTCTCTCCAAGAGAGGTTCATGTTCAACACTCTATCGTATAACATTAGAAAAGAAATTTTTTTCAATATGAATGTCGAGATATAAATCAGTTACAGTGTTTCTGCAGTCAATACAGAATACGTCCCATTTTAGACATTCTTAATAAAGACCTAAAGTATTGACTTAACTTTTGTTTTACATTTATTTGAATAATCACATAAGAAAAAGTAAAGGACTGAATACCAGTATCAGCAAAACTTTCAGCATTTGTTTACCTGAGAAATTCCAAGCAGTATCATCTTTCAGGTCACATTACTACCTATTAGAATTTTTAATTCTATACCAAAAAATGGACTTACAAATGGAGAACTAGGAATGTAACAACAAATTTAGGATTTAAGAACTAACCAGTGATTTTTAAATAGGAAGAATATTCAAAAATTAAATCTTCCTGAGATCATGTCTGTAATTGCGGAAATCAAACTTTCTCACCTTTCATCTACAGAACTCTCTAATGGTGATAATATGTAGTTATATTTGAACAGTTGTCAGCCCATTAATTTCTCAACATTTAGAAGACTTGAATAAGTAATATTTATATGATCATAATTTTAATTTCCAAGTAGATGCTTAGTGAGCCATTATTTTCAGAAGCTGATGATTTCAGCAGTCAAAGTAGGTTTGTGGGATACAAGGGTTGGCAAACAGCACATCTGGTGGTTCATATTTCCTGGAGACTTTACACTTGTCCTTAGTCTTCATCTGTCAGATTCAGATTTATTGCAAATAGGATTCTAGCAGAAAGCAGGTGCTGGGTTTTTTTTTGTATTCTTATGTAATATTTTATGTCTTTAGGGTGGAAAATAATATAATATGGCATCTTGCTGAAATGCCTGTGGAACATGTTTCTGAGAGCCTTATCCTTCCTCGTACCTGGTGCCTCTTCAAGTAACACCATAGAGAGAGTCAAGGCACACCCTTAATACTTTTTTAAAAAAAAAATTTTATTTAAATTCCAGTTAGTTAACACACAGTGTAATATTAATTTCAGATGCACAATATAGTGATTCAACATTTCCATAGAACACCCAGTGCTCATCACAAGTACTCTCTTAATACCCATCACCTGTTTAACTCATTTCTCCAGTCACCTCCCTTCTGGTAACCATCAGTTTGTTCTCTAGAGTTAAGAGTCTGTTTCTTGGTTTGTCTCTCTCTCTCTCTCTCTCTTTTTTTTTCTCCTTTACTTGTTTGTTTTGTTTCTTAGATTCCACATATGAGTGAAATCATATGGTAATTTGTCTTTCGATTCACTTATTTCACTTAGCATAATACTCTCTAGCTCCATCTATGTTGTTGCAAACGGCAAGATTTCATTCTTTTTTATGGCTGACTAATATTCCATTTACATACCTACCACCTCTTCTTTATCTATTCATCAATTGATGGACATGGGTTGTTTCCACAATTTGGCTGTTGTGCTGCTATAAACATTGGGGTGCATGTAACCTTTTGAATTCGTATTTTTGTATTCTTTGGGTAAATATCTAGTACTGCAGTTGTTGGATCACAGGGTAGTTCTATTTTTAAATTTGGGGGGAATCTCCATACTGTTTTCCAGAGTGGCTGGACCAGTTTGCATTGCCACCAACAGTACAAGAGAGCTCCTCTTTTTCCACATCCTTGCCAATACCTGTTGTTTCTTGTGTATTGATTTTAGCCATTCTAACAGGTATGAGGTGATAGCTCATTGTAGGTTTTGTTTGATTTGTATTTCCCTAATGATGAGTGATGTGCCTATTGACCATCTGCATGCCATCTTTGGAAAAATGTCTATTCATGTCTTCTGCCCATTTTTTAATTGGACTATTCACTTTTGGGTTTAAAAGAATGAGAAAAAGCCACAGCCAGAGATCTAAGTGAAACAGATATAAGGAGCATGTCTGATGGAGAATTTAAAGCAGCAATCATGAATATACTCACTGGGCTTGAGAAAAGAATAGAAAACATCAGTGAAACTCTTATCACAGAAATGTTTTTATTTTATTTTTTTCTCAGATTTACTGACATATAATTGACAAACAAAATTATACATGTTTAAAGTGTATAATGTGATGATTTGATATACTTGCTTTCATTTAAAAAAATGTCTTGGTAGCCTATTTGATTTTGTCCAACTTTTTAGCTAATCGAAATTATTTTCTTAGTGATGTAACTCTGAGATTTCAAAGACAACATTTTAGGTAGATCTTTAGTTTAAATGATTAACTTCTCAGTAGACTTATTACAGTGCACTATTACTATTTCATAATATGAAGTAGTAAAATGTCTATGAGGACATAGATCTAGACATAGGTCTTAGTACCATTTATGACAAATACTATGAATTTAAAAATCTGATTGAATAATATTATTGACCTGATCAATGAGATTTATAAATTGTGTTGTCATTACATAATCTATATTCAGACTATATTAAAGTATATAATACATAACATAGATATATGTTGGAGATATAATATTGACATATTTTTCTATACTTTTTTCTATTGAAAACAATGTTATAGAATTTAAAACTGAATTCATCATCAAATTTCTTTTCATATTTGTGATTTGCAATTATGACTTAGATAAAGGCTTAGAATTCAGTTACAGTATATACTTTATATTTTATAGGAAAATGGAAAGTAACTCCCTTATAATTTCTTTTATTGCAAATGTGGTACAATCAACCTATGATATATGATTATCTTTTATTGCAACTGTCCTTTCCTTCATTTTCCAATGAGTAGGAGTCTTTCCAGAATTTTTTCCTTTTTTCACCCACAATTTTAAGTGATCACATATTTTATGGAATGACATTAGTTTAGATTCTAAACTAGTACAACTGAAAAGTTTTTCACTGCCATTACTAAATCAGAGATATTCTTGTTTTCTTTTTTAAGATTTTATTTTTTATTTGCCAGAGAGAGAGAGAGAGAGAGAGCAAAAGAGAGAGAGCTCATAAGCAGGTGAGTGGCAGATAGAGAAAGAAGCAGTCTTCCCACTGAACAAGGCAGACACTTTTTAACTGACTGAACCACCCAGGCATCCCAATCAGAGATATTCTCTTTTTTTTATTGAAAAAAAGAAATTTTATAATGTTCAATTAGCCAACATATATCATTAGTTTTTGATGTAGTGTTCAATGAGTCATTAGCTGCATATAACACACAGTGCTCATCAGAGGTATTCTTAAAAGAAATCAGGGCAGGGGGCACCTGGGTGGCTCAGTGAGTTAAAGCCTTTGCCTTCAGCTCAGGTCATGATCACAAGGTCCTGGGATCAAGCCCCCCATTAGGCTCTCTGGAGGAAGGGAGCAGGGAGTCTGCTTCCTCCTCTCTCTCTGCCTGCCTCTCTGCCTACTTGTGATCTCTGTCAAATAAGTAAATAAAATCTTTAAATAAAAAAAAAAAGAAATCAGGTCAGTGCATTCCTTTCAATGTTATTTATATTAATTTTTCTTTATTCCCTTTCCAATTAATCTTACTGATTAATTACAATTAGTGTGATTAATTACAAGTAATCATATATTCTATGTAGTCTATAGTTACAGCAAAATAGTAAAGGAAATCTCACATTCAGTATAGCTGGCTAATCAGTTGTTTGTTAATATTCTTTAGGCTTACATTTTAAAAGCTCTGGCATATATAAATCTTAAAAATAAAGTTTTGGTTAACAATTCAGAAATTTGGACTTTCTCCCTGTTCTTTACATTATAATAAAGAAATATTTAGGAGGGAGATTAAATATAATTATGTCTTAGGTCTCTGTCAGCTCTAAAATTTCCATGGTTCTCTGATTTTTATCATTTCTCTTTAATATGCTAAACATAAAATTTAGAAAAAAATAATCTTTTAAGATATTTGATTATAGGAAAATAACTTTAGCCATTAAAAGATGTTTATGCTATATGCTCATATAATAGACAAGAGGCAAACAACATTTTATTGTCTACTCATAAATAACTGTGGCAAAAAATAAGAACTCTAAATTATCACAGTGAAATACTAAATCACACTAATAAATAGTGTTTAAAAACTGTATTATAATAAATAAGAGAAAATGATTAACAATTTCATATTTTGTTGTGCTTTTCTCTTCTAACCTTTTTTATACATAAGACCTTTATTCTAGTAGCTTGAGGTAACTAAGGAAAAACAAGGACTTGGTGAAACAGAGAAAAAACTACTAGTAAATGTGTTTTTCGTATTCAAATTTAGATTATATGACTGGATAGAAAGCTTCAAGCTAAGAGAAACACTACTAGTAAATGCGTTTTTCATATTCAAATTTAGATTATAAGACTGGATAGAAAGCTTCAAGCTAGGATACCATGTAAAGAAAATTTCTCCTCCAACTTTTGTATCTCTATCTGACCTTAAAGAGACCCCTCTCCATGATTAAGGAATCTGATTAAAAGAGGATTTGTTGCAAGGGCAATGGGCTGACTTGTAGGATGGTCAGAGAGGAAAGGGGGTGGGGAAGAAAAATTCTGGAAAGCAAAATGATCAGATATGTGTCCTGATTTTGCCCCAAATAAGACAGAATTGTGTTAGAAAAGTGATGGAGTTGAAGGCTTGGATCCCCACTTGATTCTAAGAATTCTGAGAGGATATGATCACAAAGTAACTCCTGCATCTGCTTTGGAAGTGGGGTTACCACATTTAAGGTGTATTACTGATGGCAGAGGGAAACCTTGAGGTTTAGCAATTCCCTGTCTCCTTTCATTTCATAGGTTTTAGATAAGGAGTAGTAGGCATTTTGGCTCAGGAGATTCCAAGTAAGGGTGTGATGATGAGGTGAGTTGACTCTCTGCCTGCATCCACAGAGCTGACCACGAGAGCTAGGGCAGAGGAGAGTGGCAGCCAGATTCCAGAGGTCTGTGGCATTTTAAAGAGCAAGGTTTTGAGGAAGGCCCTCTGGCTTTGATGGGCAAAGTTCATAACCAGGTCAGAGTTACAACAACTGGAGATTCAGCTGCACAGAGCAACTCAGGTGGACAGGGACAGCAGGAGGAGACAGGGAGGTAGAGGCCCCCCTCTCTTCTGTTGTAACGAAAATAAATACACCTTCTTTACTCCTTACTTCTACCTGTCATTTGGGAGAGAGAAACACGTGTGAAGGAAGCTATGTAAGGAGACTGAATGGCTGAACATTTGTTTTCCATAATACACTGGACAATGCCTATCAGAAAATTCTAGGTCACAAGATTGCACCACATTTGAAATCTAAGATTAAGTTTTTCCCCACCTCCAGTAAATTATGGGCAGGAATTTTGAAGATGATCAAAGTAGTCACTAAAAGTAAAATAGATATTTTCCTTCCTTCTTTCCTTCCTTCCTGCCTTCCTTCATTCCTTCCTCCTTCCCTTTCTCCCTCCCTCCCTTCCTCTGAATTGTATGAGGTTTGTACCAGCTCTATATAGTATGAGATTAAAATGAAGATATTTTTATATTCTAAAATTAATTTTATTCCAAATATAGCACACAAATTATAACAATATAACACTTAGTATCGTGCCAAAGAAAAATCGTTACACATTTACGAAACTTATCTTTAAGTGATCATTAATTCAGGCCAGAAAGTAAGTCTTTTACATGACTTTAGGGCAAAATACATACAATGTGATAGTTTTCCAACTCTAAAGGTAATCCTTCCCCCAGGCCACCAAAATTGACTAGCTTTTGCTTCTAAGTGACCACATTACCTATTACCCATTATCCTCTGTATCTTCAAGTTCTCTCTCTACTTTATTCTTCTTGCAAATATTTCCATTTGCTCATATCCCTGATATTCAGCATTTTGTTCGGTGTCATCTTACACCTCCAGTGCCTTCTAACCCTCTCCAAACATCTTAAAAATTCTTACTTCCTTTGTGCCCCTATTTTTTCACTGCCATTCATGCCACAATTCACTGGTTTATGACTTCAGTTCTCACTCTTTCCCCTGAAACTTGTACTATGATATTATAAATATCTTTATTTGGGGTGAAGAAAATGGACACTTTTAGTTTTATTGAATCCCTGTTGCTGAAATGCAGATTTTTTTAAAGATTTTATTTATTTATTTGACAGATAGAGATCACAAGTAGGCAGAGAGGCAGGCAGAGAGAGAGGGGAGGAATCAGGCTCCGTGCGGAGCAGAGAGCCCGATGTGGGGCTCTATCCCAGGACCCTGGGTTCATGACCTGAGCCGAAGGCAGAGGCTTTAACCTACTGAGCCACCCAGGCGCCCCTAAAATGCAGATTTTTATTCAAAGACATGATTTTGTAGTTCAGACACAGATTTTGTAGTTCAAACACATAAATATTAGATGCATGTAGTCTCAGGTAATGATTTACTATTTTCAGGAAAAGAGATTTTCTTGATACAATTAGACTATAGAGATTTTAATAGTTCTCATTCTTGGCGAAGCCTAACTATATGTTTGGAATCTACAAGGTTTTCAAAGAAGCCTCACTATTTGCCTATTTATATGCATGGCTGCTGTCTTGTTAAGATCACCTGCCTACTTACACTTACTGTGATCTCAGAAGTTGGGAACAGATCTTTCTCTGGGTGGATATTGCAAAGAAGCTCCCAACTATATTCCTCTTCTGAACACTATTCAGGGACACATCTTACCCCTGTGCAATACACACACACACACACACACACATATACACACAGAGTTGTACACAGACACAGTCTATTTCTAAATTTGTATAAATTACTTTAAATCATAATTATATTTTAAAGATAAACTATTTGCACATTGGAGAAGAAAACATCATACTATTTTAAAACCACTAAGAAGATTAATCCAGGAAAATATTGGGTTTATACTAAACAGTTATGAAAATAATTCTATTAATTGAAAAAGCCCACTTTCTTATATAAAAGATAATATTTTTCAAATGCTTATAAGGGAAAAAAATTCAAGCTTTGGCTCTTTAATCCATTTGAAATAGTTTTGATAGCGCCCTTGTTTTCTGCTATGATGATATGTTTCCAGATCATTTTGGACATTTCTGACTCATAACTGGTCTCACAGTTCTCCACAGATCCCAATTTTTATTAGTGGGATATAGTGGGTAGATGTTTCTTTCAGCAGTAAGCTACAGAATATGAATATTTTAAGAGAAAATAGATCATGAGCTCTTACTATTACTTCAAATTCAAATTAGGAGCAGAGAGATGTTATTAAACTCATCCGTCTTACATTTATAACTCCTTCTTTGTGTTCTCAATGATACTAACACAATTACTCATTTGTTTTATTCCACAGCATGTACACATCTATACACCAGACTCAGAATCAAACTAACACTGCTACCATAAAAAACATATTATAGAAAAGAGGTTAATGTTTCCTTGAAGTTCTTTTTCTTTTTAGGATATATCTATAGTTAAATCTCTGTGCCTCAAAGTCATTGTATGATTATACTACTAACTTCATATGCAACTTGGTTCATTTGTTTCATTTTGTTTTTAATTTTTATGGATAACTTATAAAAATGTAATTTTGTTTTGTAAATGTTTAAGGTTCCAGATCAAATTGACATACATAGGATATGCAGAGAATTCTAGCTTCTAGGAGTCCCTTTCCCACATACATATATGCTGCACCCTACCCCAACAATGCAGATAATTCTCATTTTAATGCTTTTTTCCACCGATTTCTTAAAGAAATACATTTTGGAACAATTTCAATTTATAAAATACTTGCAGAAACACCACAAAGAACTGCACACAACTCACCCAGATAGCCTCATTCATGTTTTGTCAGTTGCCCGATGCTGTAATGGAACCGATCCTGGAACATGCAGGGCACCCACTTGATATGTGTCTCTAGTCTCTTAGTTGCTCATCTTTCCTTGACCTTCATGACCTTGACATTTTTGAAGATGTGAGTCAGTCATTTTGAGGAATACCTCTCAATTTATATTTGCTGATGTTTTCTCATGTATAGCCTCATAGTCTTGCAATTGAGGGCAAGGATAGCATAGGATTTGATGCTGTGTTCTGACTGTGTCCCATCAGATGGTGGAGAATGTAGAATTGATTTAAAACTGAGGGTTGCTGGGGGGAGGGGGTTTGGGAGAAGGGGGTGGGATTATGGACATTGGGGAGGGTATGTGCTTTGGTGAGTGCTGTGAAGTGTGTAAACCTTGTGATTCACAGACCTGTACCCCTGGGGATAAAAATATATGTTTATAAAAAATAAAAAATTAAAAAAAATGATCACCAAATTTCTGTATGATAAAATAACTTTTTTATGTGTTATTTTTCTTTATTCTTATTAATGAATAATTTGTGGGTAGATAGCTTGAGATTATGTAAATATTTCATTTGCTTTTTAATTTTATTAAATTTTATTGAATTTTTACTTATTTTATTGAAGATTTTGAAATAATTATTATGATAAATTCTAATAACAATTGGTGCTAAATGGTAATTATCCAGTTCCACCATTCATTCTGGTAAGTTTTCTGTTATCCTACTCTACAGGGGAGGTTTTTCTTCTCTTTCTTACTTACTAGTTGTTTTATCAGTGTGAACACATAAAACGATTATATTTACTAACTTATAATATCTATCATCTATCTGCCTACTCTCAGTCTACTAAATATCTATCTATCATCTATCGTCTCTCTAACTACTTTTAAATACACAGTTAGATGAAGTTTTGTAAATTTGTTGTATAACAACATATTTTGGTGATATTTTGTTGGCCAACTCATAGATTTGCCTGGTGAGCTCCTTCAAACCGGCTTCTGTATTTTTTTGATATGTTTCATAAACCTTTGAGCACTTCTTCAATTTTGAGATTTATTATAAGGAACTGGCTCACTGACTATGGACACCAAGAAGTCCCATAGTCTACCATTGGCTGGTGACCCAAGAAAACCAGTGTTAGAGTTTGGAGGTCTGAGATCCAGAGCTGATGTGTAGATTTCAGGCAGAGTTTGAAGATGTGAGAATCAGGAAAGGCAGGGTGAGAAAACTAAACTCCCAGTTTGATAAAGAGTGAATTCAAGTTTTCTCCCCCTTTTTTGTACTATTCAGGCCTTCAATGGATTGATTAGATGATGACCATCCATATTGGGGACAGCTATCTTCTTTACTTAGTTTACTCATTCAACTATTAATCTCTTCTGGAAACATCCTTCCAAATCACCCAGAAATACTGTTTAGCCAGATACCTGGGAATGGAAGGCCTGGTCAAGTTAACACACGTAATTAACCCTTATGGGACATCTGTTTAAAATTACCCTACAGGATGCCATAAAATTACATAAGCTATTTAAAAGGGTAAGCATAGTGATTATTACAAGGCTGGAAATTTATATTTTGCATAAGCTGTCCATTGGATAAATACCACCCCAATCAAAATACAGTGTTCGCTACTCAGATGCAGTTTTGCTTTCCATGGTTTCAGTTACCCATGGTCAACCACTGTTTCCAGATGATTCTACTTCTGACATATTATCAGAAGATCAGTTGCAGCCTAGAACTGTCCTAATAGCTATGCCATTCTCCTTACTTCATCTCATCATGTAGGCATTTTATCAACTTACATCAACACAAGAAGAAGGGTGAGTACAGTACAATAGATATTTGTACAAAGATATCTTAAAAAAGAGGAAGAGACCATAGTCACATAATTTTTATTACAGTTTTTTGTGATGATAGTTCTATATTATTAATTATTATGTGCCTAATTTATAAATTAAAATTTATCATAAGTATAGAAAAACATATACCATATGTTGGGTCCAGTACTATCTATGGTTTCAGAAATCCACTGGAGGTCTTGGAATGTGCCCTCTGTAGATAAGGGGTACTAATATAGTTCTATAGGATTTTCATCTTAGGTAATTATTATATTTGTGTGTTTATTCTACTATGGCATTTACACTAATATAGTGTAGTATTCTATATTAGTATACTATAGTATACTAGTATAATAGTACACTAATTAGTATATACTAATATAGTATACTACATATTAGTATACTATTATTATTAGATTATTATTATTATATTATATTATTATTATTATATTATTAGTAGTAGTAGTATACATACTATTAGTATTACACTAATATAGTATAGTATATACTAATATAGTATACTATATATAATAATATAGTATACAAATATAGTATAATATAGTATAGTATATACTAATACAGTGTACTATGGCATTTACACTAATATAGTATAGTGACTAGTGGAAAATGAAGTAATTGAGAGAAATTCCTTGATTATCTTTATTATTTCATGTTTTGAATAAAAGGAAATATATTGTCACCTTTGAAAACAGGCAAAAATAATTGAGTTGATAATGATATTTTCTACTTTTCACTTTACAAGTTAAAGGCTTCAAATTTTCTCTAACAAAGTAAGATAGAAGTCAAAATAAACACACTGTGGGAAATGGATATTTCAGGTTGCAAGGAAACATCACTGAGTGAGATCTCTCTGGTAAGAAAATTCCATATTATGTAGTAACAAACTTGATTTTAGAAATGTAAAGAATTTTTATGTTTCCATGAAGATATTAATGATTACATAATGTTTACTATAGGCAAAGTATTATTCTAAGCTTTTGAAATATTTTTTCCTTTTTTTCTAGCAATAGCTGTATGAGGTAATTATCATTATTATTATTATTATGTTATTTAAATATAAGGAAATGTAAGCAGAAAAAGTGGAATAACTCTCCCAAAGTCACATTGCTACTAAGTGGGAGAGACAGATGTAACCTGGCAATCTGGCCTATGAGGCTATTCTCTTACACATTCTACTACAAGGCTCTACAACTTATAAATTAATAAATTATTTGTCATCAAACACCATCGTATTTTCTCATCTCATTGTAGACCTAGATGACATTTTCTTTGAAAACTTCTTCTATTCAATGACTCAGAAAATACACTTCTAAAAAGTAAGACCCTTTAGTGAAATACAGGATTTTTTTTTTCAAGATGAAGATAAGATATTAAGATTTTTATCTTATGTGTAATAAATGTAATATGCTAAGTGGCTAGACATTTTGATCCACCTTTATATTATGTTGGTAAATAGTCCATTTTTTAATTTTTTAATATTTTTTAGTTTGCTTTAAAATTTTTTTTTATTTTTTTATAAGCATATAATGTATTTTTAGTCCCGGGGTACAGGTCTGTGAATCGCCAGGTTTACACACTTCACAGCACTCACCATAGCACATACCCTCCCCAATGTCCATAACACCATCACCCTCTCAGGACGCCCCTCCCCCCAGCAACCCTCAGTTTGTTTTGTGAGATTAAGAGTCTCTTATGGTTTGTCTCTCTCCCGATCCCATCTTATTTCATTTATTCTTCTCCTATCCCCCAAACTCCCCACATTACATCTCCACTTCCTCATATCAGGGAGATCATATGATAGTTGTCTTTCTCCGATTGACTTATTTTGCTAATAATAACATCGTTGCAAATGGCAGGATTTTATTTCTTTTGATAATAGCCCATTATTTTTGATATCTTGATGAGAATATGTATCTGTTCCAACCAAAAAGGAGAAAGTGTTTATGGATTAGCAAAAAGAAGGTAGATAGATGATTACTATAGCCTCCTCAGATTTATCTCTTATATTACTATACTAGGTATTAATATTTTCTGTTAAAGATTTAGATGTTTAAACACTGACCAAATTGTATTCTTTGTAAAAAGTATTAATTTGTAGGTGCCTGGGTGGCTCAGTGGGTTAAGCCTCTGCCTTCAGCTCAGGTCATGAACTCAGGGTTCTGGGATTGAGCCCTGCATTGGGCTCTCTGCTCAGCAGGGAGCCTGCTTCCTCTTCTCTCTGCTTGCCTCTCTGCCTACTTGTGATCTCTGTCAAATAAATAAATAAAATCTTTTAAAAAAAAGTGTTAATTTGAATGGCCAAATCTGCCTATACTGACAAAACCTTTGAATAACTGCTTAGCTATGTATTTTGTCAAATGAGAATAACCATATAATCCTCCAAAATTAGTTTTTAAATTACTACCTATGCTAGAGGCTGTGGTATATTTAAAGATGAATTTAAGGGGGTGGGAGGATGGGCAAAATAGGTTAAGGAGATCAAAATACAAACTCCCAGTTATAAAATAAATAAGTCACAGGGTTGCAAAGCACTGCATAGAGAATAGAGTCAATAATATTGTAATAACTGTATATGGTGACTGATGGTAACTAGAGTTACTTGTGATAATTTCATAATGTATAGAAATGTCAAGTCACTATGTTGTACATGTAGAACTAATATGATATTTCATGTCAACAGTACTTCAATAAAAATATATTTGAAAAATAAAGATGAATATTTTGAAGCAAAAAGTGAAATGCTTGTGGTACAGTGTATTATATATTTCCATTTGGAATGAAGGTACATTTTGGAGTCATCTGGTATTGTTAGGAGTAACACCAAAATATCTTGTACTATTTATATCTCTGACATGCTCAAAGCTGAGGAAGAAAGGATGAAGGACATTTGTAAATATATACCCTAGAGGTAGAATAGAAGTTAATTAAATGTTAAAATAACATTGAAACTCTTAAAGTTCTAAACTCTCTCCCACTGTAATTTATTTATATTTAAAAAAAAAAGATAAAGCCATGTTTTTGTTCAGTCTAAACATTTCTATAGACAAGACACACACAAAAAACCAAACCTGCAGCAGGATTGAAAATGCCTGGTTCTGGGTATAAATGGTTAGTGGATGTCAAGATTCTCTTCTTCGGTGGTAGCAGGGATGGATGCTCCTCTAACATGGTGAGAGTCAGACGCCATATTCAGTACCTGAAAGCAGAGTGTGAGAGCTCCCCTTCCCAGGCAGGAGGGCTGAAATAAGCTACAACCAGGGCTCAGTGCTGTGATACTGTTCAACTTGGCAAGAGAGATGGCAAGAGAGAGCAGAGAGATACATGGCTACACAATAAGATCTGGGCTACACCATACCCCAGCTCCTGAGCGGACCTGCTTTGTTTTGTAGGTGAACATCCTCAAGTTACTAGTCTTACATCCAGATCTATACTGGGGACCATGTAAGGCCAGTTGAAGAACTGTCAAACTACCAAACTGGAAAATGGGAGTGTAGGGACATAAAACACACACACACACACACACACACACACACACGTATATCCGTACACATTTAAATAAAAACACTACTGAAGGAGGTAACATTTCAAACTACAGTTCCAGAGGAGGTGGAGGAATTTTGATTTCACAAAAGACAGGCAATAAGTGCAATAAATGGAAGAATGTGCTTTTTAAAAAAGTTCAAATATTATAATAGTATTCTGAAAAGTATACAGCAAGATTTATTTAAGATTCTCAAAGAAAGCAAATAAAGAAATTAATAAACAGAAGTAGGGGAATATAAACTTAAAGAAGCAGGAAAAATAATAATAAAGACTTTTTAAAAATCTGTGATAGAATAATTGCTTTACTGGACTTAGTTGAAGAGATAAGTAGTTAATAGGAAGATAATATTGACTCATTCACGTTGAAATCTTCACAGAAAATGTACAAATAAAGAGATTGCTAAAAAATTAAGTTAGTGTTACAATATCAATATCTGATAGAATAGAATTTAAAGTGAAAATCAATTAGGTTACAAGGAGATACTATATAATGGAAAAATAATAAATAACCCCATGTAGTATTATGAATAAAAATCATTTTGTTAGAAATACAGAAAACCAGAAAAATATAAAATGGAAAATTTAGCTAAATCCACTGTCACCTTGAGAGATTTAATATAATTTCTTCACAAATTCATTAATCAAAAAATTAAAGAAATAACTCTTGATAACATAAAAGAGCACATTGACAAATTTGAGCTAATAAATATATAGAAACTTGCCCTCTCTACTAAAATACAGGCTATATATACATGGAATTTTTATAGAAATGGACTCCATACTAATCCACAGGGAAATTTTAATATTTGAATCAGTGTGATACAGGTTGTTTTTTCTAATCAATATGCAATTACCCTAGAAACTAATTACAAAATGATGGTTAGAAAATTATAGCAAATACATTAGAAATAAAAAAAGAAGTTTTTATGTAACTCATATAATTAAACAAAAGAGCAGCTGTTCTGTCTTGTAGACATGGATCTGCAATCTTTAAAAACTTTCCAAACACAAGACAAGATTAAATTTAAAAAATTATAATTATTCATAAAATCCTAAATTCTAAGTCTAAAGATAACATTTTAAATAATACAATATAAAAAGGAATCAGCTTAGCATCAACTTCTGTGATTCCAGAAATTGCAGGTGCATCTTGAGGATTTGTGTGTTGGTTTCCAGACCACTGTAACAGAGCAAGTCAAAAGAATTTTTTTATTTCCCATTTTATATAAAAGTTACATTTGCATATTCTATAGAATAGTAAGACACAACATTATGTTTAAATAAACAATGTACATACCTTAATTAAAAATACTTTATTACTAAAAAATGCTAATCATCCTTTGAGCTTTCAGTGAGTCATAATCACTGAACATAGATAGTCATAACAAATATAATAATAATGAAAAATATTGAAATTCTGCAAGATTTGCCAAAATGTGACACAGAGACATGATGTAAGCAAATGTTGTTGGAAAAGTGGCACCACAGATTTGCTCAACACAGTTCCAAACTTCAGTTACAAAACTTCAATTTGTAATGAGTTTTGTGACCTTAGTTACAAAACCTCAATTTGTAACTTCTATGCAATATCTTTGAAGTGCAGTAAAATGAAGCACAACAAAATGAGGTTTGTTTGTATATGGTGGAAGAATAATATCACACACCATTAGAAAATTTTATTCATCAAAATTTTAATACCCAGGGGGGCTTGGGTGACTCAGTTGGTTAAGCATCCAACTCTTAATTTCGGCTAAGGTCATGATCTCAGGTTTGTGAGATGGAGCCCCACATGGCGGTGGGGAGGGTCCCAGCTTGGGACTTAAGATTCTTTCTCTCCCTCTCTCTTTGTCTCTTCCCCCTCAAAATAAAAAAAGTTTAATACCCAGTTAATATAAGCTGACATATTGTACTTAATATGCTAAGCATTGCTTTATGTATTTAAGGTATATGAATCCTTTGAGATATATTATTACGTTAAACTTATAAATGAAGAAATTGAGGTATACTCCAAGGTGTCTCAGACAGAAAGAAGCAGAATCTTTTTTCAGATTCACCATTAAACATACTGACTTTTTTATCTGAAAATCACTTATAGAACAGTGCAAAAAAAATATAAGCACAAATTCATAAAAAAACATCACTTTACCCTTGGAAAATGCTTGAAGGATATTCTAAACTTAAATTTAATAGTCAGTAATAAGCACTGACTCTTTTATGTGTAGTTAAACTTAAGTGGGTGATAATACGACTGAGATTTTACACTTTTAAGGATAAAAATAATAAAAAAGAAGAGGCACACTGCAAATGTAAATCTCAAGAGTTGAGAATTAAGAATTATCTCAACTAAAGCTATAAAATCAAATATTTGAAAGGGGAAATGTAGGAGAATGGGGAAATAAAAAGTATTCTAAAGGTTTCTCACTAGTGGGTTTGGAATGGCATAGGTAAATAAAGCATCTTTTTAAAAAAATTATTTTTATTTTTTTAAATTTTTATTTGTTTTTTAAATTTCTTTTCAGTGTTCCAGAATTCATTGTTTATGCACCATACCCAGTGCTCCATGCAAATAAAGCATCTTAATTGAGATGTTATTTTAAATTTATTTCCATATAGCTATTAGAAAAAAATTAGTTTTAGATATGAGTACAAGATATAGAAAAGTAACAAGCTATGGGCTAAATGTTTTTCTCTCCCCAAATTTATATGTTGAAGATGTAATTCCCAATGTGATGGGAACTTTGGGATCTACTTAGAGCTAGATGAGGTCAAGAGGGTAAGGCCTTCACAATGGGATTAGTGTTCTTTAAAAAAAATTACTAGAAATTTTACTTTCTCTTCCTCTCCACTCTGTGAGGACACAGCAAGGAGGCAGTCATCTAAGACCCGGGAAGAGAGTTCTCACCAGGAACTGAGTTAGCAAGCATCTTGATCTATACTAAACTAGAATTTAGAACTGTGAGAAAATAAATTTCTATTGTTTAAGCCACCTTCCTATGGTACTTTGTTATGACAATCTGAGAAGACTAATACATAACCATTTGCAGAAATGGAAATCATAGCAGAAACTTCCAATTTAACAAGGAAGGAAAATCAATAAAATTAATTAAATCAAAAAACAATCTGATTACAAAGTAAGCAGAAGATCTGAATAAACATTTTCCAAAAAAAGACATATACATGGCAAACAGGCACATGAAAAGATGTTCGACATCATTAGAAACCAGGGAAATGCAAATCAAAACCACAATGATCTATCACTTCACAACTGTTGGAATGGCTAGAAAGAAAAAGACAAGAAATAAGAAGTGTTTGTGACAATAGGGAGAAAAGGAAATTCTTACCAAGTTGGTGGGAGTCTAAAACATAAAACAATATTGAAGTCCTCCAACAACTGAAACTAGAACTACTATATGGTCTACTTCTGGGAATTTATTTGAAGAAAATGAAAACACTAACTCAAAAATTTAAGTGCACCCCTCATGTTCATTGCAGCATTATTTACAATAGCCGAGATGTAGTATCAAGCTACCTCTCCACTGATGGAAGAATGGATAAAGAAATTGTGATATATATACAATGGAATATTATTCAGCCATAAAAAGAAGGAAATTCTGCTATTGTGACAACATAGATGGATTTTGAGGGAATTATGCTAAGACATAATTATAAAAGACAATATCTTTTATAATTAGAATAACAATAATAAAAAAAGAACCAAGCTCATGGATATAGAGAACAGATCCAAGGTTGCCAGAAGCAGGGTAGGAGGTATGAAAAATGGGTGAAGAGGGTAAATTTTTTAAAAAAATGTACTTTCAAAACTAGTGGTTTTCCAGATGTTCCCTGGAGGCTTCTGCAAATATCTAGAAAGCTCCCACCACCATCACAGTCTTTAGCATTGAAGCAAGTTGTCTCCAGAAACTGTTGCTCACTGTCTCAGCTGACTTTGCAAAAACTGCCAAAGACTTCACATGTATTTTCTAGTGGCTGCCAATGGGAAATAATGGCTTCTCCTATCTTCCACCTTTCAGATCTCACACCAAAGTCTCCATGCTGAGAGCTCTAACCTAGAACCAGGTGAGGAAGGGGATTTGGTAATGTTGTTCCTGGTTTCCCCTCTCCAACATGGGGGAAGCTGTAGAAAAAGTTGTGCTAATGTCAAAAGTACAAGATACCCTTTCAGTGATAAAAGTTTCATACTTAGCAAGTATCATTTTGAAAAATAAATAATCTATATAAAAAATTCATTCAAGCCATAACATGTAAGGAAAGAAAACAGAGTCAAACAGTATACATTAGTAAAAGTAGTAAACAAATCAGGATAAAAATAATTTTAAATGGAACTAAGATATAAATAATTCACTCATCCTGACTATAACAAATAATGATTATCAATTTTGATTTTAAAAATGCCAGTGGTGCAATTATTAGGAGATACACCTAAATCAAAGTGTAAACAGTGGTTTCAAAATTAAAGAATGAGTAAATTATAACAGGAAAACACAAACAAAATGGAATCTAAAGGTAATACATTAATGACAAAGAGTAATTTGATATCAAAACTACTGAGGAAGAAAATATGAATTATTTCATGGTAAAAGATACACTCACAAAACAAATGATAGAGTCATAGAACATCGTAGTGGAAATAATCTAGCAATCAAATGTATAAAGCAAAATCCAAGAAGAACTTGATTAAGTACAGTTTTAAACATACATTTTTATACAAATTCTCAAAATTAGATCAAAAGATAAAAATAATCAAGAACATAAGATCTTGAATGGAACAGAATAGAAAACTCACAAATAAACCCACCACTATATGGACAATTAATCTTCAACAAAACAGGAAAGAATATCCAATGGGAAAATGACAGACTTTTCAGCAGCAGTGTTAGGAAAAATAGACAGCAACATGTGAAAGAAAGAAACTGGACCACTTTCTTACACCATACATAAGAAAAAACTCAAAATGGATTAAGGACCTAAATGTGAGACCTGAAACCATAAAGGTCCTGCAGGAGAACACAGGCAATAACCTCTTTGATGTCGGTCATAGCAACATTTGTCTAGATATGTCTTCTAAGGCAAGGGAAACAAAGCAAAAATAAGCTATTGGGATCACAACTTAAAAAAAACAAACAAACACAAAAAACTGCACAACATAGGAAACAATCAACATAACTAAAAGGCAACCTATGGAATAGGAGAAGATTTGCAAATAACATATCTGAAAAAGAGTTAGTATCCAAAATATATAAAGAACTTACAAAACTCAACACCTCCAGAACAAATAATCCAATTAAAAATGGGCAGAAGACATGAGCAGACACTTCTCTAAAGAAGCCATACAGATAACCAACAACTTGAACACATGAAAAAATGTTCATCATCACCATCAGGGAAGTGTAAATCAAAACTACAGTGAGATATCACCACATACCTGTCAGAAGGGATAAAATCAACAACATAAGAGATGGCAGGTGTTGGCAAGGATGTGCAGAAAAGGAACACTTGTGCTTTGTTTGTGGGACTGCACATGGGTACAACTGCTGTGGGAAACAACATGGAGTTTTCTCATGCAGTTAAAAAGAGAACTGCCCTGTGATCCAACAATGGTACTATTAGGTATTTACCCAAAAATACTAATTCAAAGGGATACAAGCACCCTGATGTTTATAGAGGTATTATTTACAATAGCCAAATTATGGAAACAGCCCAAGTATACACTGACAGATGAATGGATAAAGAAGAGGTGGTATGTATACACAATGGAACATTACTCCACCATAAAAAGAGTAAAATATTGCCATTTACAATGACATGATGGAGATAGAGAGTATGTTACTAAGCAAAGTAAGTCAAATAGAGAAAAACAAATACCATATGATTTTACTCGTATGTGGAATTTAAGAAACAAATGAACAAACGGAGAGAGAGAGAGAGAGATATTGAGAAACAGACTTTTAATTAGAGAGAACAAACTGGTGGGTACCAGAGGGGAGGTGGCTAGGGACATGGGTGAAATAGGTGATGGGGATTAAGGAGGGCACTTGTGATGAGCACTGGCTGACATATGGAATTGCTGAATCACTATATTGTACACCTAAAATTAATATAACCCTGAATGCTAACTAACTGGAATTAAAAAAAAAATACTTAAAAAATACATAAGATCATGAAATATAATCATTAAATTTACACACACACATATATATACACATATACATACATACATATATATGTATATACACACATATACACACATATATACACACATATATATACATATATGCTGTATATGTGTGTGTATATATGTGTGTGTATATGTGTGTATATATATATATATGGCTGTATATGAATGTGTACATTTATCTGTATTGTTGCTGCTGCATATGGGATTTTACTCTAGTTACAAGCTAAGTTAGCCTGTTACTGTTAAATGGATATGGGCAGAACACATAGGACTCCTGGATGAGAGAGAAAGGATTGTTTCTGATGTCACAGCAAAGAACATGAGCATGTTTGCATCATTTCTTTTTATTTACCAAGTCTTTATATGTGCGAAATGGATGGCTCAGTTGCATGCCTGCCTTCACAATGGGTTGTATTATAGAGGAGGAAGACTGTGATTGAGGAATCCACCACTTTTACAGTGAGAGGCAAGTAAAGATGCTCTTTATCTCAGAGGGAGTGAGGACCTCATCCCACCAGGTTGTCGGCTGCAAATGCAACCTGGAGAAATTATCTGGATCAGAGCAGTGAAAACCTTTCATTCTTAGCACATTCAGCAAGAATATACAGCAACACAAATGTCCATTGACTGATGAATGGATAAAGAAGAGGTCACACACACACACCAACAACACATGATGGAATATTATTCAGCCATCAAAAAGAATGAAATCTTGACATTTGCAACAACATGGATGAAACTAGAGAGTATAATACTAAGCAAAATAAGTCAGTCAGAGAAAGACAATACCATATGATTTCACTCATATGTGGAATTTAAGAAATAAAACAAAGGAACTTGGAGGAAAAAAAGAGGTAAAACAAGAAACAGACTCAGTTATAAAGAACAAACTGATGGTCAAAAGAGGGGAAGTGAGCTGGGGTTAAATAGATCATGGGTACTAAGGAGGGCACTTACAGTGATGCACACTGGGTGCTGTATATAAGTGGTGAATCACTGAATTCTACACTGAAACTAATATTGCATTATATGTTAACCAGCTGGAATTTAAAGAAAACCTTGGGGGGTAGGAAAGAAAGAGTCTAGAGGGATGCTCAGGGCCAAATACACACACACACACACACACACACACACACACACACACACAAATATATCAGAGATTTCAACAAACTCATTAAGAACGTTAACTGTCCCTCAGGAGAAAATAAAAACAGACTCCAAAATACTGCATCCTATAATAAGTTAGGTATACACTGAAATAGTTGATATATATATTTTAAAAAATATTTATTTACTTCAACCTGGTGATTCACAGACCTGCACCCCTGGGGCTAATAATACATTGTATGTTAATAAGAAGAAAAAAAATAAAAATAAAAAATATATATTTATTTACTTCAGAGAGAGAGAGAGAGAGAAGGAGAGAGCATGCACATGTGAGTGAGGAGAGGGGCAGAAGGAGACGGAAGTGAAACAGACTCCCTGCTGATTGTGGAGCCAGCTGCAGGGCTCCCTCTCTGAGATCATGACCCCAGCTGAAATCAAGAGTAGGATGCTTATCTGACTGAACTACCCAGGCACCCCTTGAAAATTTTCAATAAATCTAAAAGACACTGAACATATGGCAAGAAAGAATTCTAAAATAAGACCAGAGATTTGTAAGCCAAAACACACACACACACACACACACACACAGATAAAATTACTAAATTGTAGGAACTTTGTTTTAAATGTCAACAGATTAAGAAAAGCTATATAGATCTATTTTTGCAGCACAGAGAATTGCTATCTGCAACGTTGATGAAAGAACAAAATCCAAGAACAAAGAAAATGAAGAGATGATATGAGTAGGAAAATCACAGAAGAGCAAATCTAAATAGTACATATTAGTAGTCAGGTTAATGCAAATCAAAGTAAAAATGAGATGAAAATTTTCTGTAAGAGTGGCAAAAATTGTAAAAAGCAGTAATGTTTATCTGGTAAGTCTGGATCAAAAAGTATATTCATAAATGCTGACATGAATTTGATAGTTCCATTCTTTTGAAAGTTAAAGAGTAAGTATGTGTACCCACATTCCCTATTACGTCATGTTAAATATGTTTCTTATAGTCATGCTTCTTGGAAAAAATATGGAAACAATGTAAATAGTCTATTAATGAGAAGATACATATCCAGGACAGAGGCATTCTTTTTTTTTTTTTTTTTTTGATGAGGAACCTCCGTCGGACAGAGGCATTCTTTAAGATGGGATGCCAGAAGGTTAGGTGAAACCAAAGTATAAGCTTTGGAATTGATAATCATGCAAAACAAGAAGATATGAAATCATACAGTAATAAGTAGAACTCTCTCTCCCTGGCATGTGCCAGGGAAACTGTCAGTGTTTTGACCTGGACTGATAACAGGAAGAAGCATGAAAATACATTGAGAAGGAAGGGGTCAAGGCACCAGTTGACCAGAGTGTCTCCTTCACTATGGGCTGCAGGAAATGCCACTGATGGCCTAAATGGAGAGTGTGTTTTAGGTTACGTTCTTTATTTGCCCGAGATATGCCAATGATGTATTATTAAGAAAGAAAAGCAAGCTGAAGAGTAAATTCTACAATATCAATACATTTTTGTAAAAAGATACACGAGCAATAAATCCCTATAGATGTTTATAGACATTTGTGTATGTTTTAGAGTAAGGCAAAGATGATTTGACATATTGATGACCTAGTGGAGTCAGGGATGTTAATGGGAAAGGTTTGAGGAGAGTATATATTAGCTTTTGTACTGTTTTACCAGTTCTTGTGCGCAAGTATTACCATGACAATTTTGGAAAAGTAACTTAATAAAGAAAATGCATAAAATAATGCTGTAGTTTATGCCTTTCACACATAGAAGTCGAAGCATTTTAATGAATAGTGGAAACCAGGCTTTCAGACTCCCTTTCCTTTACCAATTTCATGTAGTGGGAAGAGCATATAATAAAACAAATAAAAACAAAACAGAAGCAAACCTATACATTAGTTCAGACTTCACTTTGTGTGTACAATTAAATAATCTGAATCTGTCACAGGTAAAACTTACCTCAATGATCCCATTGTGAGGAATGAAAGAGATACTATGTTGTTCTGGAAGTATTTTTAAGGATTTAGTTGTTTATTTTGGAGAGAGAGAGAGAGAGCTCAGGGGGAGTGGGGTAGAGGAAGAAGAAAAGAATCTCAAGCAAGCTCCAGGCCCTGTGCAGAGCCTCACATGGAGCCCCACACAGAGTTCAATCCCCCAACCCTGAAAACATGACCTCAGCTGAAGTCAAGAGTCAGATGCTCAGCTGACCAAGCCACCCAGACAGCCCTGTTCTGGAAGCATTTTGTAAACAGGATATTACTATTGCATTGTTTTCAAGGTGGCAAGAATGACTTCATTATTCTCTTTCCAATGTGTGTGTATGGAAAATGATGGGAGTTGGGGGGGGGGGATAAGAGAGATTGGTTTGAAAAGTAGAACACAATTACTTTTATAATTTTAGGGAAATGGATAAGTACCTTCTTAATAATCATGTATTATTTTAGTGCTCATATTTACCTAATATTGTAGACCTGTTAATATAAAATTAAACCTGATTTTGTCGATCAAAATTAAATCAAAACATTATCTGTATATGAAACCTTTGAAAGAAAAAAACCCTTAATATTCTAAGATAAAATATGTTAAAAATATGAAAGAATTTCTTAAGGATGAAATGTAGGCTTATAAAATATTTATTTCTATGGTGCATATGCACCTTGGAGAAAGTTCTGCCTTTTAAGACCATAGGAAATTAGAGGAAGCTAAAAAAAACAAAAAACAAAGAGAGTGAGACAGAGAAAGCTCTTAAAAGGCACAATGTGGTGGCTCGTTTCACTATTTCAGGCATTGCTTAACAATCTGTTGAGAATGCAACTTGAACTAAACAACAAGAAGGCGTATTTTATTCGCTTTCCAAGAGCGACAGGTGCAAAGAAGCTTGAGGAAAAAGCATTCATTATGGCAAAGGTTAAAATTAGGTACTTAAAAATCGTCATCTAATTTAGGTCATTTATCATTCTCCTCAAAGCCCCTTTTGTACCATTGAATACTAAAGTGCTTAGCTTACTATTAGATCATCACAGCTGCTACAGTATCACTCAAAGCAGATGTTTCACAGACAGAGAGAGCCCAGCTCATTTGAACAGAAACATGGTGACTGCAAGTCACTTTTTGGCAGGTCCAGCAGTGAATGTGAATGTACCATGCAGGTGCAACTGTACGTGGTGAATTGTAGGATAAATGCTTTGAGAACGAGAAAAGTGATATTGGTGAGAGATCCCTGAAAGGGTTTTATTCCTGATGGATTAGAAATCCAGAGCCTGTTCACTGTGGTTTGCGCTGATGTGATTCAAACTGCTCCTTCCCTATTGAAAGTAGGGAACAAAAAATAAAATGGTGGGACTAATTATAGCCTATCCTCGTAATCATTTTCCAAATCTATTTGCACTTGGAAGTAAAATAATGAGGATATTTCTTACATGTAAATCATGAACTCATATAATAATATCTTCCCAACTTTTGCCCCTAGTGATAGCAGTGTACGTATTTATATTTCTACATGTTTATGTATATTTACATGGGTGTGTAAAAATCAGAAAAAAAATCTGTGAAACTCGGAAATACAGGACACATACCATAAAATCCTTGTCTAATTCCTTATTATTGTAATTCATGGCATGACATTTCTGTGGGAAAGAAAATGTCCCTGCCTCTTAAAAAAAATGTCCCTTCTACTTAGAAGAATAAGGTAGAGATATTTGTGACAAGTGGCTAATTTAATTATCATGCTTAGTAGATAACTAAATGTACTTGAGTTGAGTAAGAGAGATTCCCTTGATTAGTCACAAGAAGTTTAAAAAATATGAGTTGCAACCATTAGATTTAATTACTTATCGAATCACTGTCCTTGATAGATATATATATTTATAATGTATATATGAATTTACATGTATTTATATGTATATGTGTGTGTATACATATATATATATGTTATATTTACCAAAATTTATTCCTAAAAAACACACATAATGATATTTTTAGAAGCTATTGTAATATAACAACAAAAGCTTTGGCATTGTATTAGTTTCCTATGGCTACTGTACAAAATTACCACAAACTGGGTGGCTTAAAAATAGCAGAAATGTATTGGAGGCCACATGCCCTCCAAAGTCACTAGGGGAAAATCCTTTCTTGCTTTTTCCGGCTTCTGGTGGCTCTTGGTATTTTTTGGCTCAGGGCAGCAACAATCGAATTTCTGCCTTCATCTATCATGTCATCTTCTCCAATTTCTCCCTGTGTTTTCTCCTCCTGTGTCTCTTGTAAGGACACTTGACAATGAATTTAGGACCCACTTAGGTAATCCAGCATGACCTCATCTTGAGATAATAATTGCATTTGCAAAAGTCCTTTTTCCAAATAAGGTGACATTTTCACAGGTCTGGGGGATAGGATATGGACATAATTTTGAGGGTGCTACCATTCAACTCACAACAGACATTATAGATGTAAATAGATATTTTAAACAATGCTACTCAAGACCTAGTCCTCAGATGGCTACCAAGTTTGTAAACTATTTGCTATTGGTCTGCAACAAGATAAGGAGCTCACACCAGGACGTCCATCAACTTTGTTACAAAGCACATCAATAGATTCAGCTAATATGTTTTGGAAAATATTTTTTTGATGACGGAAGTGGTATACTGATTTATTTTCTAGAGCAAGCTACTTAGGGCATCATGGACCACCACCTTTTGAGTTGTACAGTTCTAAAATATGATGGCGAAATTGATTCTACATTGTTGTGTCGAGTGTAGTCTTATTAGACTGTGAGTCTGATATAGTCCCTATGGAAAGCTTCTGCTTGTTGGGAGTTCATTGCAGAAATTGGTCATCGCAGAAATTACTGATTTATTAGTGTTAGGCTCGTACCAGGTGGCATGGAACAACGTGATGTAATTTAAATGAAGAAAAATTAACATCAAAGTGTTTGGAGACATATCATCTTTATAAAAAGATTTATTTATTTATTTGACAGATGGAGAGAGAGAGAGCTGAAGCAGGGGAGAAGGAAAGGGAGAAGGGATTTCCTGTTAAGCAAGGAGCCCGAGGAAGGGCTCAATCCCAGGACCCTGGGATCATAGCCTAAGCTGAAGGCAGAAGCTCAACTGACTGAGGCACTCAGGAGCTCCTGGAATCGTATCATTGTCTAACCATACATGGTTTGTTTCCTATATCATATTATTTCTCACAGAATAGTAAGTACAATGTGCAATACAGTATGTAAAGTTGTTTTGTTGTCATTAAATTGAATGCATGTTGTCAAAATCCCAGCCACTGGATTTTTACCTCGCCTATAAAGCTGATGTCATCATCTCCAAGGTATCATTTGTGAACACCATCTGCAAGCCTTCTCAAATCCATGGGTGTCTCTGTTGGCTAAGAAAACGTGATTTGTCCTCAGTTGTGTGCAAGGCAATGCAACTCTTCCTCTGGCTTATCGTGAAGTATGACATGTTTCTTAAAGCTTTTAAGCTAAGACAACTATCAGAAACTGCAGTAATATTTCTCTACGCAATGCCATATTTACTTTTCTCTATTGATCATCAGTTTTTCTCTCTAGAAATCTATTACTCTTGCTAACCTGAGTGACTCAGGCACTTGTCTCTAGTCAATTGGTTCTTAAGCCCCATTCATTTTTGTTGTGTATTTCTGTGTTCATTTTATTACATATTGTTTTCATTTTCAAAGTTAGGAGCATAAAATCATATTTCCCAAGGATAAAAAGGGCCTAAATCAATTTCCCTAAAGTACATTCTGAAAGCAGCATTAAGTGTGGCATCCACCTTCATGATGCTGTTGAACTTGAATTTGTTGAACTGGGAAGTTAAGATGTTAATGTCAGACTAAATCACAAAATTAAAGTCTTGGGTCATCACGGTCCATTCAGAATTGTCACTTGAGTATGCAGTATATAGCATGACCCTGTAAAAATCCCAACATATTTTTAAGAATAATTTCTTTTTTCCCTCCTCTGTCCCCAGGGAACAGTTTCAAGCAAAGCATTTCCATATGGAAAGAGTGAGGAGATTTAACGGGCTGTATAGCATCACTCATGAATAGTCTCAAGAGCATAGCTAGGTTTGAAGATTAGGGTCTATAAAAGCATTTCATTCCCTAGTATGTTCATACACTGTCAGGGCAGGAAACTCCACAAACACAATTATAAACAACCCCAAAAGCCATGTAATCAAGCCTACCATTACACGATCTCTTTGGACCATGGAGACTCCCACTGTAATAGTAAAAAGGAAATCAATACAGAAGCTTCCGGGTCACTTATTCTTGTGAAAGTAAGTTTGGAATATGCATTTCAACATTAATATCTTCACAAATTGGAAAGAATATTCTGGAAAAGATGATCATTTTTAAAGAGTTAGTGATTTAATAATCATTTCTAGATTATTGAAATCAGAAAGGGTGTGCTTCTCTTTCCATTGCTTTCCATGAACCTGAAGGCAGGCGTCGTTCTTAGGCCTGAGTGCCTCTGTGGCCCGGAGGAGCTGGCAACATTTAACGATATCAGATGCTCAGGTCCCATGCCTACCTAAGATTCTGATTCATTTGGTTTAACTTTTTCAAAGCTCCCCAGTGAATTAAATGTGCCAGGCGTTGGAGAACAAAGCTTATTCAAGAGCAATGATTAACAAATTCTAGTATATAAGAATCACATGAGAGTTTAATAAAATGTGTATTCTGGTGCTAAACTTCCAGAAATTTTGATAGATTATGTCTCAGTAAAAATCCCATAATCACATTTTTGCAAGCATCCCAGGGGATCCTATACCCATGGTCTATGTACTATATTAGTTGAGAATAAATTAAGTTGAATCCTTAGGGACATGTCCTACCAATTCGAGTACTACTTCATACAACACTGAGCTTGCAGGGAGTTGAACTATCTTGCCTTATATAATCACATTCATGCTCAGTTTCCATTTATGATTGGAAAACATGCAAAACTCTAACTTTATAAATGAAAAAACAGTCCATAGAATGTTAAAATGGCTTCACTAATTCTATGAAAGAGACATATAGCACCCAGATTAATTCTGGTTTATTGTTTTGTCAGTCTACCCAAATAATCTCAGATTATCTAAATGCTATCCAGTTAAAGTTACAGTGGTCTTGCTCAGCAGTCAAATACATCATGGTAAGACAAAACCATGCTGGAATATATGTCAGCACAGAAACTTCATACCTAAGAGGCAGAATAGTCTAGAAGACAAGAGTTCAGGGGCTTAGGAACCAGAGTTCAGGGTATATTTGGATGTTGGCTCTGCCACTAACCAAGTGTGTGACTCTAGGCAAGTTACTTAATTTCTCTGTGCCTCAGTTTTCTCATAAGGATAATTCCTATCTCAAGGTCTTTGCAAGGGTAAATGGATTATTATGTCTACACTTCTCAAATTGCATAATGTAAGTGCTATGCAGATGTACATGCTGTATAGTTGACTTTTATGATTTGTAAGTATTTACTGTTTGTAGGTATTTTTAGGAACTGTATTTAGATGAGGTGCTGTGATTCATGTCACATGGAGAAGACTGCGTTTTTTGTTTTTGGTAAATTTTAGCAAATCTTCAATTGTGTTTAATCACAGGCTACACTTAAAATACCTTTCCATTTAATCAAGTGAGTTGAAAATTGCATGGGGGGATTTATATTTCAAATTTTCTTTTCATTCTATTTGGTTGAGTATCTGCTCTAGGCCTTGTCTATAATGAAACAAAACAAAACAAAACAAAACAAAACAAAACTGGCTTTGTAGTTGTGTAGTAATATCCCAGAGTGCATGCCAATCGAGTTATAAAAATGAAGATGCCACCACACCAAAAGACAAAGGGATGTTTCGAAGCCAGCTGTGAAAGTTGGGGTGCTGAACTCACTAACTTCAGATGAAGAGTGGTTTTCCAGAACGAAGGCTGTGATAGGAGATATATTCTTTACCTATATTCAAAGGGAAACATGAGTCAATCATTTTCAGGGCACTTTCCCACACCCAGTCCTAAAAGCTATACTGGCTTTCCCCATCAGCAGGGGTACCCAAGAGCAAGGTTCAATAATTCCGACAAACTGCAGTAAAAGACTCTTAATGACATCGGATGGCAGCCATGGAGAGTGGAGACACTGTCAATGTGATGAGCAGTTTTGAAATGACAATAATTATGGTCCAATGAGGCTGAGAAGAAAGGTTTTAGGGCCTATTTTTAGGCTTATGTAATGATCATCTCTTGCTTTTAGCAACTTCCCTGGACCACCTGGTATGGTTTGTTGGCCCAGTTTTATAATTTCCCTTCTCCTATTTTCTCTTCAGTCTAAGTCACTCGACTATGCACTAAATCCTTTTAGGGCATGTGTCTGGAACAAAGCAGAGTTAAAAATATATAAATGAACAGAAATAATGTTACAATGTGTAAAGGAATAAAATTTTGGCAATAGTATGGGGACATGACATATCTTGCTGCCACATTTTATGTTACCTAGAGTATGATGGTTTCCCCTTGAAAGCAGAACTACTTTAGAAATGAGGGACATAGAGTTACAGACTCCCAATTTTTTTAAAAATTTCAATTCCAGTGTAGTTAATATATGGTGATATATTAGTTTCAGGTGTACAAGATAGTGATTCAACAATTCTGTACATTATTCAGTGACAGGGAATATTACTTCTGGTCCATAAATAATTTTGTCTCTATTGAGATAAGGAATGAGTACTGTTACCTGCTATTCTCATAGGGTAAAGGGTTTATATTCTTTTTTCCACAGAAAGTTGTGTTTTGGTTCAGAAACGGATCAAGTATTTTATTTACTTTTGTTTTGGTTATCCTAGTTATTTTACGAAGAAATAAGGATTTGTAGCATCGGCTTAACACAGTTACCTCCCAAACACTGAGTTGGCAGAAGAAGCCAGAACTCTGTATGCTTAGGACAAGCAGAACATACCTCATTCTTTGTGATCATTCCTTTCAACTCATTTCAAACCCTGCCTCTGTCCTGCCAAGTGTTTTAAACTTTGAAGTGTTTATTGCTTGGATTGATAAAAACACTAGCTGATCTAACATTATTTGTGACACTAATAAATCTTTTATAATACAGTGTGCTCAGTCCCTTAAGTAAAAATAAAATGCAAAGGCAAATAGAAGAGGGACACTATGCCACTTTCAGTGTGTTGTCTGTTCATTTTCCTTCTTTCCTGTTTTCCTTGTGTTGTATTTCTGTCCATGTTCATTAATTCCTGGCTTCTTTTTCTTTCCTGTCCTCTGTCCAAAACACACTGAAATACTTAAAAATGAGTATTTTTAACAGAAAGCAGCTATTTCAAATATTCTCTACTTAGGAAAGAGATGAGTCTTCTTTAAAAATTGGGGGCATTGATTTAGGTACTGTCCATGTTTTAACCTAAACATGCTGTTTTACTGATTATCTTTAAAGTTTAGCTCACCTAGTTTTACTTGTAAACCCCAGCCAGCTCCTCCTGCGGGAGTATGATGACCACTTGGTGGCGATGTTGTAGAGGGGATTCAATACTGACTGGGGGTAGAAAAACCCAAGGCCCTTTCCAACCCAGGAGCTAGCATGTGATTTACTGAATCTCAGTTCTATGTCTTAATTATTCAGAGGGCCTTATAGCATGGAGACTGGCTCAGATTTCCCACAGCAGAGTGATAAAACATGTTACACACCATCATTTTTACATAAATAGCCACCATACCAAATTACCAAAGCTAGAAAATTTAAAGCAAACTCTTTTATCTTTCTTTTTCCTCCTCACAACTGTAAAAATGCCCGAAATGTAAGATATATATGTAAATAAATAAAAACAATAACAATAAAACAAAAACAGAAAGAAAGAAACAAGTTCATCTCGTTTGATATAAAAAATATAATGACATACTAAGTCTTCACTAAATCTGAATTGAATTTCCCACTACAGGTTCATGTTGTTCAATTTTCTTCATGAACAAAATACTGAGGCCACAGTGAACATATTTTTCCTTATAGAGTCTGTGCTTTTTAACATTTCGACATCTATGCTTTTGTGTATGCTATTTCCTTTGCACAGAATACGCTCCACGCTACAACCTCCCCAGACCTCTGTAAACCTCTCCTTCTTCAGATATTTATCTCCCCTTATTACTCCTCAACAAAATGTTGCAACGGTATTTTAATTAAAGCATGTATATCTTTTTCCCTGATGAAATGTGAATTTTTCAAGAGAAGGGACACTTTTCATTTGCTTTTTTTGGAATTTTCTTGCTTTCCTGCCTGCCTTCTTCCATTCCTTCCCTTCTGTCCTCCCCCAACCCACTCTTTTTAAGTAACCATAATATAGCTATGACAGATCTTACATTGGGTGGATATTGCATATATGATAAATCTAATATGATACCTAATCTAATGGCATTTACCACCTCATCAGAAATGGAGTCAAGTAAATGAGCAATTATTTATGTGTGCCTTAGAGGGGACAAGCGCTTAATACTTAGCAATAACCCTGAAAGCTAAGATACACTGAGTAGTTACTGTGTCATAGACACGTATAAGAATTTTCCTTATATTAACTTTCTAATCTTCTTAACAATCTTTGTTGATATGAAATTTATATATTACAAATTTCCCTCACTTAAAATGTACAGGCAGTTCAGTGATTTTTATTGTATTTATAAAGCTGTGAAACCATCACCAAAAACTAACTTTAGAATTTTTCATCATGCCAAGAGGAAACCCTATACCCACAAATAGTCACTCTTTACCTCTCACTGCCTCACATCTTACCTTAGTCCTTGGCAACCATGAATGTCTACTTTCAATCTCTGTGGGTTCTTCTGGACATTTCATATAAATGGAATCATACAATATGTGTCCTTTTTTTTGTCTGGCTTTCTTCAGTTAACACAACAATTTCAACATTCGTCCTTATAGCATGTGTCAGTACTTAATTCTATGTTATTGCCAAATATTATTGCATCTTATAGATCACATTTTGTTCTTTTTCAGTTGATAAACATTTGGATTGTTTCTACTTTTCATGTATTAAGGGGTGTGTGTGTGTGTGTGTGTGTGCATAAGCTTTCATAAATTTTACATGTACAGGGCACCTGGGTGGCTCAGTTGGTTAAGCGACTGCCTTCAGCTCAGGTTCATGATCCTGGGGTTCTGGGATCTAATCCCGCATTGGGCTCCTTGCTCAGCAGGAGTCTGGTCTTCTCTCTGATCTTCCCCTTCTCATGCTCTTTCTCTCATTCTCCCTCTTTCTCAAATAAATAAATAAAACCTTTAAAAATAAAATAAAATAAATTTCATATGCACATTCCTAGTAGTGAAAATGCTAGGTTATACAGCAACCTCATGTATAATATTTTGAAGTACTGCCAACTCTTTAGAGTGGTGGTATTGTTTACATTCCCACTAACAATGTATGAAAGTTCCCATTTCTCCACATCCTCCCCAACACTTGCTATTTTATGTTTTTTTTTTGATAATTGTCATCTGAATGGTGTGAAGAACTGGTGTCTCATTATGGGTTTGATTTGCATTTCCCTAGTGATTAATAACTTTGAGTATCTTCTCATGTGTTTATTGGCTATTTATATATCTTCTGGAGAAGGAAGATATATTAAAAGTTATAGCATTTTAATCTTGGTATCAGTCCATGAATTTGATGCAATTATTATACTTATTTTATGGATGAGGACTTAGAGGCCTAGGGACAAAGAGCTGGATTATAATTAATGTGCTTTGATTCTGGGGTGCATACTGTTAATGACTATGTCTATTGCCTCTCATTAAATGTAGGGTAGAAACACATAAATATTGAAAGTTGAAATAGTTTCTTTTTCACATATGATAACCAATTCTTTTTTTTTTTTAAGATTTTATTTATTTATTTGACAGAGAGAGATCACAAGTAGGCAGAGAGTCAGGCAGAGTGGGAGGGGAAGCAGGCTCCCTGCTGAGCAGAGAGCCCGATGCGGGACTTGATTCCAGGACCCTGAAATTGTGACCTGAGCCGAAAGCAGAGGCTTAACTGACTGAGCCACTAAGGCGCCCCCAATTCTTAATAATAAACCATAATCTGATATATTATTCTGAAATTTTTCTCTTTATATACCTACTAAACTTTTTATCTATATTACAATTAACTAATTTATTTCTGACGTATATTTTTATATTCCCAGTTAAAGTTTAAATTCTTAGAAAACATGGGCTTCACTTAAGATTTCTTTTTCTATTTTTGGGATGGTGTTGGACATATACAAAGTTTACTTACAATAAAGTCTTGACTATGAATTGATTTATCTGCAATGTTACTTAAGCTTATAAACATTTTTCAAATTTACCCTTTATTGAATTGTTTTTAGCAAAGAATGTAAATCAAAATTATCTGTGGATCTTGTTTCTCAATACACATAATTGGACTTAGTGCTGAGGTCTCCTTTGATAGGTATCATCTTGGATCCAAACACTCAATTACTAAAAATTTGATCTTCTGGCAGGAATTAGGGTTTGAGGAACCAACTCAAGGAAATACTGACACTCTTCCTACTGCTACTACAGGGGATCATAACGTCTTTTGTCTTTGGCTATGGAGTCCTCCGTTTTCTGTCAGAATCCATGAAACTGTGCCAGGCTAAATTGTTAACTTGCAAATAAGGTAAATCTCAGACCCTTCACAGTTACTGATGCACTTTTGTTCTGAGAGGCTCATCAATCAGTAAACATTCTCATTTGATTCAATCTTTAATAAGACCCAGAATAACATATTGAGATTTCACGTGGAATATCAAGACTGGTTGACCCATAATCAGTCTATTCTCTAAGTTAACATTTTACCCCAAAACTTCTTTTATTCTGTTAACTGTACCATTTAAACTCCAGTCATCCGCAATCATTATCCTTGGCATAAGTCCCTTACCTGCAATTCTCTCCCATTATATTGTTATCCAGACTTAGCAATCCTGCCTTCTTTCTTTAGCCTTCCCTTGGACACTGCTACCTACATTGCTTCTCTCAAGCTCTCCCTTCTAAGAACTAAAATACCACCACAAACTCTTAGTGATTTTGTTTTCTCCTCATTGGTGTTTGTTCTTTTAGTAGGCGGGGAAAACCAATTTTGTAGTATTTGTTTTATACTACTTTACAGAATAGTTACTATTACGCTTTCTCCCTTACTGTATTATAAACTCCTTAAGAATAGTAATGCAAACAAACAAACAAAAAGGAATAGTAATGCAAGTTTTATTCATTTTGATACCCTCTATCCCCCATGGCCTGGCATAATTATGTGAATTTAATGGTTAGTAAAACCCTTTATGAATGAATAAAATTTAAGTATGCAATTAACCTAATTATTGCACATTCACCAAGTGTGTAATATGATTTCAATATAGGCACTTTACTACTTTTTATAAGCCAAAAATACATTAGATGGACATGGTTTGTACTTACAGAGGGAAATTGGTACATAACTAGATTGTTGTCCAAGGGTTTTATTTGCCAAGTTAGTACAGTTAGAATAAAATATCAATAGGTTTTTTATATTAGACTAAGTGTGTATATACTGTGCCTCAATTTGGAAGTTTCATTAATAATAAAATGAGTAGGGCGCCTGGGTGGCTCAGTGGGTTAAGCCGCTGCCTTCGGCTCAGGTCGTGATCTCAGGGTCCTGGGATCGAGTCCTGCATCGGGCTCTCTGCTCAGCAGGGAGCCTGTTTCCTCCTCTCTCTCTCCCTGCCTGCCTCTCTGCCTACTTGTGATCTCACTCTGTCAAATAAATAAATAAAATCTTTAAAAAAAATAATAAAATGAGTATTAGGAAGATAAACACACCACAAATAATCAAACTTAATTATACCCCATTAAAGACATTGCTTTAAGCTAAAACTTTAAAGCAAGGACCCACAAATATTTGTGTTATATGAAATCAATGATAGTTATTTGCTTACTAGGAAACCCTTTGTTCAAGATTTGAATGACAAGGAGTGCCTGGCTGGCTCAGTAGTGACTTTTGATCTTGCGGTTGTAAGTATGAGCCCCGTGTTGGGCGCAGAGTTTACTTAAAACAATGAAACCTTTAAAAAAAAGTTTTCAATGACAAGGTATGGGATATATAAAAGAGTATGTAGGAAGTTTGTAGGAAGATGTTTCTTGCTGAATTCCATGTATCCTATTATATATCTCCACCATTACATGAGAGCTCAGTTTTTCTAAAAGTTGCTTAAGGTCTTAGATCTAGAACCTAAAGCATCTGAATTAAAATGTGCTATACTAGAAATTTAGACAACTCTGTAGACCAGTGGCTAGCAAATAATACTTAATTTGGGGGGCTTATCATTAAATATGTATTACACAATGCACATTTAAAAATCACTTTATTAAGGCTCATTATTATGTAATTTTATGTAGTATGAAAGTTTTTTATGAATACAGGTAGATTGGTAGCAAAGGAAGGTGATTTAGAAATGCATTAAGACATCTTTAGTTCATTTTTGCTTTTATTTCACTTGCCTGTGGTGACGTGTCTAGTAAGAAGTTGCTATGGCCATGGTCAAAGAGGTTTTTGCCTGTGTTCCACTCCAGGATTTTGATGGTTTCCTGTCTCACATTAAGGTCATTCATCCATTCTGAATTTAATTTTGTGTATGGTATAAGAAAGTGGTCCAATTTCATTCTTCTGCTTGGTGCTGTCCAGTTTTCCCAACACCATTTGTTGAAAAGACTGTCTTTTTCCATTGGACATTCTTTCTTGCTTTGTTAAAGATTAGTTGGCCATACAGTTGAGTCCGTTTCTGGGTTCTCTATTCTGTTCCACTGGTCCATGTATCTGTTTTTGTGCCAGTTCCATACTCTCTTGATGATTACAGCTTTGTAATATACCTTGAAATCTGGAATTGTTATGTCTCTAGTTTTGTTTTTCTTTTTTTCAGAATTGCTTTAACATTTCAGGGTCTTTTGTGGTTCCATACAAATTTCATCAAGATTAAAAAACAAAACAAAACAAAACAAAACTTTTGCACAGCAAAGGAAAGAATAACAGAACTAATAGTAGCCTATGCAATGGGAGAAGATATTTGTAAATCAACATATCTGATAGTTAGTATCCAAAACCTACAAAGAACTTATCACACTCAACACCCAAAAAACAAATAACTTAATTAAGAAATGGGCAGAAAAAAATGAATAATGCTTTCCCCCAAAAGACATCCAGATGGCTAATAGACACATGAAAATATGCTCAATGTCATGCATCATCAGAAAAATACAAATCAAAACCATGTTGAGATACCATCTCACACCTATCAGGATGAATAAAATTAACAGCACAAGAAACAACAGGTATTGGCAAGAATGCAGAGGAAGGGAAACCTCTTGCACTGTCAGTGGGAGTGAAAACTGGTGCAGCCACTTTGGAGAACACTATGGAGTTTCCTCAAAATGTTAAAAATGGAACTATCCTATGATCCAGCAATTTTACTAGGTATTTACCCAAAGGATACAAAAATACAGGTTTGAAAGGATACATGCATCCTAATGTTTATAGCAGCATTATCAATAATAGTCAAACTATGGAGAGAGCCCAAATGTCCATCAACTGATGAAGGGGTAAAGAAGATGTAGTGTACACATACACACACACACACACACACACACACACAGGAATATTACTCAGCCATTAAAAATAATGAAATTTTGCTATTTGCGATGACAATGGATAGAGCTAGAATGTATTATGCTGAGCAAAATAAGTCAGTCAGAGAAAGACTAATACCATATAATCTCACTCATGTGTGGAATTTAAGAAAGAAAACAGATGAACATATGGAAAAGGGGAAAGAAAAAAAGGAGAAGAGAAGGAAACAAGTCATTAGAGACTCTTAATAAAAGAAAACAAACCGAGGGTTGATGGAGGTAGGCAGGTGAGGTATAGGCTAGAAGGATGATGGGTATTAAAAAGAGCATTTGTTGTGATGAACACTGAATGTTATATGTAAGTGATGAACCACTCAATTCTTCCCCAGAAACCAATATTACACTATATGTTAATCATCCAAAATTAATTAATTAATTGATTAAAAATAGAGATCTTAGACTTAGGCAATTATTTGTAATAGAAAAAAGATTTTGATTTTGGTGTGAAAATCTGAATTTAAATCCTGGCTTTGGAGGCAATGTGGAATTAATGAAAAGTATCACAGTATGTATTTGAATAAAAAATTGATTTAGGTTCTGTGGATGATATTTTGGAAACAGAAATTATTGTTGCGAGGGTAATAGTTTGATGGCTGTTAGATGTGAAAAAAAACACTACTGAATAAATTTTAGAGGGAATAGATTAAAAAAAATCTATGAGAAGAAACCAAAACAAGAGGACAAAATGATTCTTTGGTTTCAGGTTTTTCACAACCCGATAGGTAGAGTTACAACAATACTGTATGTGTTTCCACAAATATATATTTCCACAGACTATATGTATTTCTACAAATATATATAGTTTGCAAATAGCAAATTTAAGTAGAAATTAACTAATATAAATCATTATCTTCGTGAAGAGAGATCATGGGAGAGATGGCAGGATAGGAATGTTTCTCTATTTCTTGTTATTTAATATTGACTTTAGAATAATAAAACATTCTAAATATTCAAAAAATGAAATGGAATGGGAAAGGAAAACTCAATGGAAGAGATTTCCTAAAAAGTAGTAAGCTAACTGGAAAAATGTATGTTTCTCAAGATGTTGACATACTGCATGGAGAAAATAACTCATAGTTAATGGAATATATTCTAAAAAAAAAAAGACTCATTGTTAGCTGCAATATTGATATTTTTCCTTTGAAAATTTGTGTGTGTGATGAGAAAAAAACATATAAATAATTTTGCTAATATTGTCAGGAACCAAATTTTTTAGTGTAAAAAAAGAAGAGATATAATCTCAAGATCAAAATGATTATATGGTATTTATTATGAAATGGAAGTCCAGCATGATTTCATAATTTTTTGAATTAAATAGTTTCTAATTCTGTCCAATGACAAAACCCAGATTATGTTTTGCAAAAATTATTCCCCAAAGGAAATATAGTCAATAATATTGTAACCACGTTGTATGATGACACACGGTGACTCCATTTATCACGTGAGCACTGAGTTATGCATAGAATTGTTGGATCAATATGTTGTACACCTGAAACCAATATCACATTGTAAATTAATTACAAAGAGAGAAAAAAAACTCTTTTGCACGGCAGAGAACGAGGGCTTCCAGGAACAACTGAAGAGTCTGGGTCTGGGGATAGAAATGTGCAAAATAGTACATCAAGACTGTTTGGGAGAGGAAGGAAGAAAAGAGCCTTGGACCTGTTGTTTCTGGGTTCCCATGGATGTGAAATTATAAGGAGTTGTTAGAAGTTCTGATTTTGAACACTAGCTCTGCAGTGTAATTTGTATTTATTTAATTTCTATAAAAAATGTAATAAAGAATGTAAAGAATTAGATATAATGATATTTATGATACTCACAGTTCTCAAAAGTATGATTCTGTGACTCTAAATGATTATATTTAAGAAAACTCAGAACATTAATGCCTGATGAGAGGCACTGTCATAATCACTTGGAATAAAAAGGACAGGGTCAAATCCAGTCACTTTTATGAGTTAATGATTTACAGGTCAAAGAGTTTATTTAGTAAAAATAGTGCTCCCTTTTTTTTTTAATAACTTTTAATTAGTTTGATTTGCATGACTTTATTTTGGATCTGTTTAACTGAAGTTAAAAATAAGCAAGTCAAACTATAAAAATAATTACATATCCTCTTATTTTATATTCCACATTTAAAATGTGTATTAAAGTTTCTTCAACCCCTACAGGCAATGATTTCACTATACTTTTAGTTTTTCCGTTTAGACTTCTTTCCCAAGTACTTGTGATCCATTTTATGAAAAAGTACTTCCTGACATCTGCCTTGAATTTCCTTTTTCCCCCAGTCCCATTCCTGAACTCTCATCTTGTTATCTTCTTTAAGTGGAAAATAGTCTGCTTGACATTATTTCTATCATGTTCAGTTCTGTGTATTTCAGTGAAATCTTTCTTAATTATGTTCTTCCCAAGAGGGCACTTAATCTTTTTTAGCCTGTCTTTATAGATTTTTACCTGTTGGCCCCAGGATAAACCCTATTGCTTTTTAAAGCAACTTCAATAGTTTGAAAGTCTTGGATGCTTTGTTAGAAGAGTCCTCATTAAAACAATATCACAAAGTAAAGCTCAATTTTCATGCTTTGAAAGAATTTGCTTTCTCTGAGCATAAGCAGAATCTCCAAAGAGCAAAGTGACATAAAAAATACTACAGTCACTTGTACATTTTGATTCCATCTCTTTTTCCCTTGGTTTATTACCTTTAGTACCTCTAGAGTTCAAACAGAATGATGATACAGTATTTTGGTGTTCATTTGCCTTTAATGTGTACTTCCTATCCAACAGAGCAAAAAGATCTAATGCCTAGATGATGTTACTATTAAACTAATTGCTCCATTTAGGTTGTTTCTTGTATTTATTCACAGAAGTTCAAAAGGGAAAAAGGGCCACAGTTTAAAAAAAAAAAAAAGAAAGAAAGAAAAAAAAAAAGAGTCATCACAATAAACAGGGAAAACAATTGTTACTTCTGTTTAAATGACCACTAGTATAATAGCTCAAGATTCACAATGAAGGGAAATATGAGAGTAACTGTACATTTTGTCAACAATATGCTTATACCAACCAATAATACAAATTAATGACTCTCTCTACATATGAACAGTAAAGGAAAAAAAAACTCATTTTCACTTTGCATAGTGCTAAGTATTGTCTGTGTTATGACATTTCCAGTTAAATGCATATTTTGGGTGAACATATTGAAGTAATTTACAGAGTACATACTGGTTGGCAATATGTCAAAGATTATCAGAGATTGTGGTTTGCTGTGTAAATGGCAGAACAGCCATACTCAAAATATTAATAATCTTCAAAGTTTGGACCTTTTAAATATTTTAATGAATACTTGGTTTAGCTATGTAATAGGAATCTAAACTGATAAAAGTTTCAAAAGTATCTCCATGTCAATAATATCATTAAAAATTGGATAGAATTTTGGATACCGAACATATAACAAAACAAAACAATTCTAGAAATCATTCTGGAGGGTTTTTGTTTTGTTTTGTGTTGTTTTTTGGTCTTTTCCCAGGAGAACTTACTTCAGCTCAGAACTGACCAACTGCAAAAGAGATTTTTGCAGTTATTTCAGATCTAAAGTTTTACAGGGAGAAAGTAAAACTGTCTTTTGGATAACAACAAAAATTAGTTTGATTTGCATGACTTTATTTTGGATCTGTTTAACTGAAGTTAAAAATAAGCAAGTCAAACTATAAAAATAATTACATATCCTCTTATTTTATATTCCACATTTAAAATGTGTATTAAAGTTTCTTCAACCCCTACAGGCAATGATTTCACTATACCTTTAGTTTTTCCATTTAGACTTCTTTCCCAAGTACTTGTGATCCATTTTATGAAAAAGTACTTCCTGACATCTGCCATTCAATCAAATCTTCCTATGCAAAGCAATTATATTGTATATTCTGAAGCAGTTTCTGAAAATGTATGCATACACAAACTTCCTTGCTTTCTCTTATATATGAGAAAATGAAACCAGTAAAAACATCACTGTATAAAGGCAATGTTAAACAGTTTTCTACCTGCTTACCAAACTGTATCCAGAAGCCTAGTTAAATTCTTTGGAGACTATGATATAAAACAAAGTTGTGGATCCTTGGTAGATCACAAAAGAAAAAGAAAAAAAAATAACAGACAAAAATCAGTGTTCCAACTTAGAATGTGTCGTAGCTTAATCAGTTTAAAAAATTATCAATCAACTATTTGTTTGCATTAAATAATATTTTTCATTGATTCATTATAGGTAATTTTTGAAAAGGCAACACAAGTAATTCTGAGCTATTTGCATCTCTTCAGTACAGAATATTATATTTTACTAATTTTTGATATTTACTATTTTTCATGTAGTTTCGAGGTGGCAAAAAAGCAAATCACTGCAACAGACCTTTGTTAAAGAGTTTACCTGGGTAGTGAGGCTTAATGGGTAAAAAACTGTTCTTTTTCTATTATAAATCTTGAGTAGTAAAACAAAAATCATTATATAAATAAAACTGTAAGAAATGTTATTGCTGTATCAAGAAAATAAACCAGAAAAAGATGCATACTCTCAAATATTAAGAATGAAAAATAAATATAAGTGAAATGTGGTCTCCCCTCCCCCAAATATTCAACTACACTTATGTTTATTTATTTATTTTTTAATTTTTTATTTAAATTCCAGTTAGTTAACATACCATGTAATATTAGTTTCAGGTATACAATTTAGTGATTCAATATTTAACATACAATACTAGGTGCTCATCACAAGTGTCCTCTTTAATCCCCATCTCCTATTTAATCTGTCCTCCTCCGATCTCCCCTGTGGCAACCATCAGTTTGTTCTCTATAGTTAAGAGCCTGTTTCTTGATTTGCCTCACTTTCTTTTTTTTTTTCCTGTGTGCATTTGTTTCTTAAATTGAACTGTGGTTTTCTGAGCAGTTGATTGCGATAATAATAACATTGACCTGAACACTTTATACTTTACAAAACGTCATCTCTATCTTTGTAGCATTGTTACTTACTAGTAATTTGAACCTTACTTCTTCCATAATTCATTGCTATAAAATTTATTGTCAATCATTTAATCCAAAAATGTGATAATTTTCAGATGTGAATATGTCTTTTAAAATGTAAATTTCTCTTAATATCAAGATAGGTACATAACATTGTTTGTAATAAGCTTTCTATACATGCTTTAATTATGTTTAGCTTAAGCTGGGCTAATAATCTAGGGCAGATAACTATGTATTAAGTTTTTTTTATAACCAGCAATATTTATTTGTTTTTCCTACTTGTATTACTTTAAAAAAATCTGAAAAGTAACCTCTCAACCCTAAAACTCATTTGAAAGACAGTTTTAAAAAAAGAAAAATGGTTTTATTGTTAAGATTCATAGTTTCCAGTCCCTGTCCTCAGAATAAATTATTTCTCTTCTAGGGAAATAACTTGTCATTTGGAAATTACTTGGCTCTATTTCAGCTCAATCCATTAAAAACATGAAATGACCAGTCAAAAAATGGAAAACTCCAGTTATTGGCTTTTGAATTGTTCTTTCAGAACTGAGTGCTGAAAGTCAGAAGGTCCTTTCTGGACATACCAAATGAAGTCAGCCCATATGCAAGGTGAGTCAGCAGAGCATAGCCTTAATTTTACACAGTCAAAAATAAAAACTGACAGAATAAAGAAAGCTCTGGGCTTCATCTTGCTATTCTTTATGTTTCTTTTCCAGATTATTCCACTAAACAATTTCTTTATCCCACTAAATCCTTTTAAACCCCACTGTCTTTGCATAGCTTTCAAACTGAACCAATCTGTTTTCTCCAGCATGCATTCTTCAAGCTTCTCTCATTGTTAAAAAACGCTTTTGTGTAATGTGTTCTTTTTCTTTTTTTGTAATCTCTCATTTTTTTATATATCACATTTAGCCTCTCATTTTCAAGAACCATATTAATATTTTAAATAAGTGGCTTTAAGAAGCACCGTAGGGTGAGATATATAAACATTAAGTTCTCGTGATATGAGAAGGCATAGCATCAGAAAAGCTTGCTATTGGCTATTAAGGTTTCGAACAAATAACTTAATTTCTTTATTCCTCTTTATCCTCATGTGTAAAATAAAGGAGATAATAATGCCTCCCTTAGAGAATATATTAATACAGTTTTCTATTATTACTATGCAATTTTTAACTATTCTTATTTTTATCTTTTTATATGCTCATTCTCTAGATGAATCAAAAGTTGGCACTGGCTATAGGAAATGTTCTAACTAAAAATAAACATAAAATTAATAGGCTTTGGTTTTTTTTTCTTTTTTCACCAAAACTAAGTTAAGAATACTTTCTTTTGTTTAGTGACATTATTTTGTTATCCTTCTTCAACTATAAAATTATCAGAAGTCGGCCCGACCAGCTGAACCTTTTATTCAAAGTCCCTTGACAGATACATACTATTGTGGGAAGATGGCCATAAGGTTGCCATAGTGCAATGACACAGTTATGAAAAAAAAAAAAAAAAAAAAAAATACAGTTTCCTTTATTCCAGTTCTTCATTCATTCTACACTTTCTGACCTTAACCAATTTCACAAATGACTTTTCAGTTGTAAAAAAACATAAATTGGTAATTATACATTTCCTTGTTTAAGTACTCTTGATTCGTAATGCTGGGTACCAATTATAAAACAGATATTTGGTACATGAAATGCTAAGTAGATTCCTTGAAACAATGAAAAATTTGTTTTTGATTCAAGTTTATCATTAAGCGACTAGTAAATAATTCAGGACAAAAGCAAGTCTACAAAACCTTTACTATATATATATATTTTTTTTTAAAGATTTTATTTATTTATTTGAAAGACAGAGATCACAGGTAGGCAAACGCAGGCAGAGAGAGAGAGAGAGAGGGAAGCAGGCTCCCTGCTGAGCAGAGAACCCAATGCGGGGCTCCATCCCAAGAACCTGGGATCGTGACCAGAGCCGAAGGCAGAGGCTTTAACCCACTGAGCCACCCACGCACCCCTACTATATTTTTGATCATGATATTTTGGATTTGTTATTCAGATTGGATAAAAATTTAATTAACTCAAAATTACCTCAAAATTAATTATCCTATAAAGGATAAATCCAACTGAACCCACTGATAGCTCTATTTTCCTTGTAAGTGTGTTATCACACAAATGAATAAGTTCTGATTCACTCTCTTGGCTGAGATTCAAACATAAATATATTCAATCAGGTAAAATTATTAAATGGTTTATGAATGCACTAAAAAGACTAGCCTATATTCCTGGGGCTAGTGAATATAAATGAGGGATAATTTTAATATCCACTTAGAATAGCTCGTACTAATAAACACCCAAGGATTTCATGACACTTTAACCCGCAGAGCACCTTGAAATCTGGAGGACTAGCAATCTTGTCTTTGTCAACCTATTTTTGAGTGTCCCTTCTATTTCTTCTTCTGGAAATTCAACTGTTCCCTGAGGACACACTTCCCTCAAGTTTTGTCAAGTGAGGAAGTTTTTCCCTCTCTTTCTCTTTCTTTCTCTCTCACATGTGACTTGAGGTCTTGTGGTGGGTGGTGTCTTTTGTGTTTCAATTTGCTGTTTTTCCAACAAATTCTCCTTCCTTTCCCAAATTATGTCAGTTTCTCTGAAGTTCATGCTATCAGACTAAACCTCCAAATTAAACTTTTTTTGTTGATGTCATCTACTTATTTCCATCTACTTTTTCTCACCCTCACACCACATTTATGCAAGGTTTTAATGTCTAGATCATTGCCTTTCTTTCCATTATACCCTTGCCTTGATTTTTAGTGTCTTCGGTAGCAATCATGTTAATTATCCACCAATACTCTGATTTCCTCAGTTGCTTTTCTTCCACTCAACTTCTTCACAACTCAAGACATTCGCATTAAAAATAATTCTATCCCAGCTTGTATCTCAGTTTTAGTCATTCTAGTCTCTCGCCACCAAATTCCAATGCTTCTACATTTTTACAGTATCCAACAATTCTTCAAACTTTATCAAGAGTAGAGATCATTTGATTTTATCACCTTTTCACTACACAAGCTCCTCCTTTGTGTTTCCCTTCTTAGCCAGCTTATAATCTGTAATATACTACTAAAGTATCTCCAGTGAAAGTACCTTTTACAACTGTGCTCTTCCCTTCTTCCACTCTATCCTAAATACATTTCTACTGAAAAATCTCCAATATTACCTCAAAACATGTCTATATAGTTATAAAAATTACCTAATAAATATGGAAAACCATGACGCAGGAAAGAAAGGAAAGAATTCAAGAACAAATTCTTAGTTTAGGTGAGAGGTGATGGATGACAGGATCATGCACAATTGGGAGAGTGGGCCTGAGATAGCTTACAAATAATCCGTCCTCGAAACAGACATCTTGAGCTTTAGTATCTTCAGGGGTGAGGCTTTGATCAAGTAAATATAAATTATGAGAGAAACGAGCAAGGGACTTGTGGGTACATGCACAGAAATGGTTTTAATAATGGGCCATGGAATTTAATTGATTGCAAAGGGAAGCATGAACATGAGGTGGGAGATGGAGAGTGAATATGTGCATTGGAGATCCAGAAGAAATGAAGAATTTTTAGATTGCAGACAGTGTAGTTAGTGTGCTCCAAGGATGAGTGAAAGAATTGGAAGCTTGAAATCAAGGTTTTGGAGATGGTTATAATTAATAAAGCATAGTTTGTAATCTTAGGAAAGTATTGGTGAATGAACACATTCTTATTGATTAAATAACTTGATTTATAAGAAAGTTTTTCTCAATGAAAAATGATATAATAAATTATACACTTTTATAACAAGAATGAAAGACTATTCATTAAAACTAATCTAGATTCTAGAATAAGCAGTCTATGCTTATAATCTCTTCAATTTCTTTCCTTAGGCCATGAGAATCTGATCAAACTTGTACAAACTTTCCCTTAAAAATATGCTCATAATACAAAATAAGCACATACACAAAATTTCAGGGTATTCAAATGCCTCCTGAAGTTTATCACTGGATACTTTTAGGATAGAAGTATTGGGTATTAGGGTAGAGATGTCCAGGTTCTTATTTTTCTAGTAGCTTCAAGCTGCTGCTGAAGCCTCAATTTTGAATTTTAAGTATCAGGTGTAAATGACAAAGGCACTTATTAGAGGAAACTTTCAAATTAGACAAATTGCTCTACTTAGGCTGTCTCTTACCTGATGAGAATTTTCTGTAGAGACAGGTGCATACTGAAACAAATTTCCCTTTGCAGCTTCATCTCAGGGGATTCCAAATTAAACTGAACTATTGAAATGAAGATAGAAAATACCAAGACCATTACCAAATCCAAGAGAGTTTATTTTGCCCAACTAAAGAGTCTTGGCAATTTTAAGCCCAAAGTACATACTTCTCTAACTTTGCAGTTAAGATTTCCATGGGTTCTCTTTTATCTCATTCAGCTTATAAAATAGACAACATACCTAAAGATTCTCTGGACAGTGACCCAGGAGACCTACTTTTTAGTAGTAGTCTTTCATTAGTGTGTGTGTTTGGGTGTGATATAGGCAATTCATATGTTTCACTTTCCTCATTCATAGAACATTACTTATCTTACCTAGTGAGTATTAGATAATTAATATGAATGATATTCAATACACACAAAAGGAGAAAAAGTATTTTTAAATTTTTTATAATTTTTTTCTAACATAGTAGCATTGGCATATTAGCCTTCTTGAGAACATAGCATCTCAGGCCTGTATGCCATAGGTAAAATGTGAGGATATTATTGACACTCATGTTGATAATCCAAATACTTTCAAAGAAATCACTTAGCACCAGAATTCTTTATATTAAAAAGGTTGAATATTATTCAAATAGCTAGTGATTGCGTTGTATTCATTATTTATAAATGGGCAGATTAGTTAGGAGATCAGTGGCAAATGATGTGGAAAGATCTGCCTCTGAAATTGTGTGTGACTACAGTAAAAATAAAATTTAATAAATCAATGGATACACTTATTAGATACTTACAATATATTAAATGGTATATTCTGTAGCCATTATATATAAAAACTAGGAAAAATCCATGTTCTCAAGTAGCATATGATCTGTTGGGGAATAAAAAAATAAATATAAAATTTCCTTATTTAAAATTTATTAATAAAGGTATTATAGAAAGTTGAATTTTAAATAAATTATACAGATTATAAAAGACATAATATTTTATGAGGAAAAGTTCCTTTATATTATAGAAGTTGTATTGGATTCATTAGTTAATGTACATTTTAATTTTTTTATGTTCTTTCCTGCTATATGTTAGGCATTATGCTAGGCCTTGTATTAGAGGTTGGAAATACAAAAGTGAATAGACAGAACTTGTCAAGAACTGTGAAGGTTCTGAGATTTTACCCTATGCGCAAACTAATAAGTCAGGCTGCCAGTTTCATGGATAATGGCAGAGGATATGAGCCTCCTGTTCAGAAGTCTTTATACTTAACAGAACATCAAGAAGAATCTTCATGTATGAGTTAGTTTTCCTTGTACTCCATATCCCACAAGGGTGACGTGGAGGGGGCTAGGAAGACTCTTCACAGGTAGTGGCTTTACATCATGGCTGAGGAACCCTGGGCTTAGGAACCCTAATATTTTATTATGGTCGGTAGGTAAATTTGCCCTTTGCTCTAGAAGGAGACCTTCATTATACTGGTTAGTAAGCAACCCTATCTCCAAATTTATGTGGAGAGACTAATATTCCAGCACCACTTTCCTTACAAAAGACTAGTTGGAATTCATTACTAGGCACAGTATGTCTGGACTTTTTCTTCTTTATGAGTATTTGTTAATATGTTGCCTATTGGGTATAAATATTTGAAATGAGTCTTGTTTCCACAGTGGAAAAAATGAAGAAAATATTGATAGTTTAACTTTGCTTATTTTTTTAAAGATTTTAATCATTTGACAGAGAGAGAGAGAAAGAGCATAAGCAGGCAGAGAGATGGGAAGAGAGAGAGGGGGAAGCAGGCTCCCTGAGAAGCAGAGAGCCCAGTGCAGGGCTCAATCACAGGACCCTGAGATCATGACCTGGGCTGAAGGCAGAGGCTTAACCCACTAAGCCACCCAGGTGCCCCAGTTTAACTTTGTTTATAAAAAAAAAATCAAGAACAGTTGATGCCATATTTTATTGTGTTGTATACGTGTGTGTGTGTGTGATACATTTGAGCTTTAATATTAGTTTGCATATGACCCTGAATGCTATAAAGTAAAATTTATTTTGGATTAAATGTATGGTAACATTCTTCTCAAATTAGAACAAAGAAGGAGTTTTAATATTACTTTTTATTTGTTTTTGAAGAACATCTTTTATTCATTTTCTGTAACACATAATTATAGTGCATGACCCATAGTTACTTTCAGAATTGTAGAAGTGTATTGAAAAATTTATCTCAAGAAAGCTCTTTGTTCTAGTTTCAAATATCCACTGTTACTATGCAGTCTTATCTGCACTTGTATTGTCTTGTCATAACAACCATTGTATACAAAGGGCAGATTGTTGTATTCAAAATTTTCAGGTATGTATCGTTTTTAAAAACTAGGGAAATTGGAAGGGGAGGTGAACCACAAGAGACTATGGACTCTGAAAAACAATCTGAGGGTTTTGAAGGGGCAGGGGGTGGGAGGTTGAGGGAACCAGGTGGTGGGTATTGGAGAGGGCACGGATTGCATGGAGCACTGGGTGTGATGCAAAAACAATGAATACTGTTACGCTGAAAAGAAATTAAAAAAAAAAAAAGGTAGTTCTTTCACTTCAAAAATAAAATAAAATAAAATAAAATAAAATAAAATAAAAAACTATTTCTAAATCCGTAACTAGAAAATTTGCATATAGGTCAGTACAAAGCTAAAACCATTGTTTTTGTCTTTGAAAACATATAAAGAAGTTACTAAAATTTATAAAAATTAAATCTACACAATCACAGATAATATTTATATACTTACTGCTTAAGATACATTTTCTTTAATGCATATACAGTGAGTAAATGAAGTGTTTCCTCTTTCTGGAAGAAGAAAGTCAATTTTATCATACATTATTTGTCAATTATCTTACAGATTTTATTTCATGGTGTTTCCAGATAAATTTGAAATAAATTATTCAGTCCTTCAGTTTCAGCAGAATCAACTAATTTCCATTCTATGAATATTTGGAGCCTCTTTACCCGTAGCATCTGCAGTAAATACTGTGTGATGCCTATTAATCAAGCTCTGGATTCAGAGAACCACGTTTAATCTTACTCTGTTGCTGTATGAACTTGCTCAAGTCACTTAACTGCTCTGTATCTTACAGTGGTTTCATGTTTGCAATACAGTTAATAACAACAAGATCTAGACTGAAGTTTTGTTGTAAAGATTAGATGACATGTGATGTAATGAGCACTGGATAATACACTGGATAATATACATGAGCATTAGATAATACACAATGAATCATTGAACATTATGTCAAAAACTAATTATATACTATACCTTGGCTAATTGAATTAAATTTATAAAAAAAATAGCTTAAATGATAAACAAAAAGATAAATACATTCCCTGGAATCTTCATATTTTTATTACATACCTGATAATATTTTCAAAATGGTTAAAATACATAAAAATGATCAAATGGCTATAAAATTTTAGCAAGCTATCATCAGTTGTCACATGTTTATATTTCTGATCATATAATTCAAGTCCATTTACTCGAGTTCCAACTCTTTCACCAGTTGCCCAATGAACATTATTTTCTTGGATGGATTCCATCACTATAAGCTTAACAGATACTAAAACAAACATATACTTCCCTTTCTAAATTAGTGCTTCATATCAGATCTCCTTTCCTGATTAAGTTCCCAGTCACTTAAGGATTAAATCTTGGAGTCATCTTTGACTTATTCATTTCTTTCATATAATTTTTGGGAAATAGAGATCAGGCACTAAGTTTATTTACTTTTTATTTTAAAATGTTTCCATTTCTGGAGCTCACTCTCCTTTTTTTCTTGTCCTACCACCCTAGTCAAATTCATTACCACTCATTCCTGGTTTATAAGAGTAGATCCCCAGCTTGCTTTTTTAAACTCCTATCTATTCATTACTTCTGGAAAATCCATGATTGGATGCCAGTTATGTACATTGCTTCCCTACACAAAAGCCTCCATTAACTTTTCTTTTCTCCATGATATTAATCATATTTTATTTTTTATTATTTTTTATTTTTAAAGATTTTATCTATTTATTTGAAAGAATGAGAGAGAGAGAGCATGGGAGGGGAAGGTCAGAGGGAGAAGCAGACTCTCGGTGGAGCTGGAAGCCCAATGCGGACTCCATCCTGGGACTCCGGGGTCATGACCTGAGCCAAGGTCAGTGGCTTTAACCAACTGAGCCATCCAGGTGCCTCTCCATGATGTTAATTATAACCTTTCTCTCCCAGTCATCCCATTTCTTCCAACCTAGCCCACACCTATCCAATACTTTCACACAATGAAAACCTGTAGTATTCCTTGTATTATAAGAACCATGTTTATTTCTGCTACAGTTCTTTGTCATGTATTGTTTATGTCATCAAATATGTCCTCTTTTTTTTTTTTTTTAATCTGGATATATTCTAAATAACTTTTAAATTCAAGCCGTGTTTTAGGTTTTTATAATGACATTTTCGACTATATCAGCCCGCTATGATTTCCTGCTCTTGTGAATTCTGACTTTCTGGCTATCCACTCTATTTCATGCTTAATAAGTTTTGGTCAATCTATTCCAACTGGATCACTGTACATAGAAATGATATTTACTTCTTGCCTAACTGACATAATGTTTTCTCTGATCTCTCTTTTTATATATTGTCTTCTTTTGTCTGCCTCTAAAATTTTGTCATTTTTTATGACTCTGTCTTTGACACACTCTTTTCTATTAGCTCCCATCGATGTTTTGTTTACTCACACAAGCAGATTTAACACCGAGGCTTCAGATCCCATTAAAATTTGTATTTCTGGCTCCAATTTATGTTCTGCATTTTGATGCCATATATTTAGTTGCCTACTAGACATGTTGATTTAAATAATATTCTGACATCTTAACTTCAAATGTATCTAAAAATGAATTCATAATTTTTCTTATCCCCCAAATGTTTTCTTCCTTTGGTATGTTATAAGTTTTCTTGTTACCCAGCTTCTCAAATCAGAAAACTTTGGATAACCTTGACAGCTTTCTCTTCTCTCGTACTTCTCACATATTATCCAAATCATGTTGATTCTACTTTGTACATCTTGCTAGTCTTCACACTCACTATCCTTATAGTGAGTTCCACCAGCTCAAGACTCTTCCAATTGTGTGATATTCTCCTTATGTCTTTCTTACATAACCCTCCCTAATTTCTGACTTTGGCCCGACTTATTGAGAATTCATGTCATATTAGGTCACTTTCTTTCTGGAGTTCTAATTTTGGAACATGGTTAATGGTTCTCTTATATCAATATGATTAACCAGAGAATTGGTGAAAAATATCATTATATAATTAATATAACTTTGATCTAATTGTGTTATTAATTCATTGCTGATTAATGCTATATACCTTACATATTAATATTTATGTACAAATATATGGAAATAATTGTGGACAAGAATATGTATAATTAAATAATAACTTGATGAGGAGGACAATATTTCAGTATCATAAACCTAATAGATCCGAGTTTTACTGCCAAAGAGAATGAAGAGATAAGAAGCTAAAGTTATAGTCACTAACAATTGAACATAAAGTAAACTATTGATAGATATCTAATAATTCTAAAACGTTTAAATTTTGATATAATCTTGAAGTCTTTTTTGAAAGACACATATAAAATGACTAATTGGTAATTTTGAAGTTTTTTCAATATATTGCACCTTAAGCGATTTTATTAAAGAAAAACTTTTTTATGTCCATTTAAGGTTAATTTGGATTCTATAATATATGTTCATAATTGTATGGAGACATAGACCTTCATTAGCATCATTTGCATAGTCAAAGTCATCCCTGTAAAATTAAACATATGAAACCTATTGAATGGGAAATTCACATTTCTTCCTTATTAATTAATACTTACAGACTTAGTTATAGGGTAGGTTTTTACCCATACTTCCAAAAACATCTGGAACATAGTCATCTTTTGAGGTTGATTTTTTTTTTTTATTATGTTATGTTACTCACCATACAGTACATCATTAGCTTTTGATGTAGTGTTCCATAGTTCATTGTTTGTGTATAACACCCAGTGCTCCAAGCAATCCATGCCCTCCTTAATACCTATCACTGGGATAACCCATCCCTCTGCCTACCTCCCCTCTAAAACCCTCAGCTTATTTCTTGGAGTTTGCAGTCTCTCATTGTTCATCTCGCCCTCTGATTTCCCCTCCTTCATTTTTCCTTTCCTTCTCCTAATGTCCTCCATGCTATTTATTATGTTCCACAAATAAGTGAAACAATATAATAATTGATTTTCTCTGCTTGATTTATTTCATTTAGCATAATCTCCTCCAGTCCCATTCATTTTGATGCAAAAGTTGGATATTCATCCTTTCTGATGGCTGAGTAATATTTTATTGTACATATGGACCACATCTTCTTTATCCATTCATCTGTTGAAGGGCATCTTGGCTCTTTCCACAGTGTGGTTATTGTGGACATTGCTGCTATGAATATTGGAGTGCATATGGTCTTTCTTTTCACTACATCTGTATTTTTGAGGTAAATACACAGTAGTGCATTTGCCAGGTCAAAGGGTATTTCTATTTTTAGTTTTTTGAGGAACCTCCACACTGTTTTCCAAAGTGGCTGCACAAACTTGCATTCCCAACAGTGTAAGAGAGTTCCCCTTGCTCCACAACCTCTCCAACATTTGTTATTTTTTGTCCTGTCAATTTTTGCCATTCTAACTGGTGTAAGGTGGTATCTCAATGTGGTTTTGATTTGAATTTCCCTGCTGTCTAATGATGATGAACATTTTATCATGTGTCTATTAGTCATCAGTATGTCTTCTTTGGTAAGTGTCAGTTCATGTCTTCTGCTCATTTTTTTACTTGATTATTTGTTTTTTGGGTGTTGAATTTGAGAAATTCTTTATAGGTCTTTATAGGTCAGCCCAATATGGGAGCAGCCAACTACATAAACCAACTGTTAACCAAAACAAAGAGACATATTGATAATAATACCTTAATAGTAGGAGACCTCAACTCTCCACCCTTAGCAGTAGACAGATCATCTAAGCGGAAAACCAAAAAAGAAACAAGAGCTTTAAGTGACATACTGGACCAGATGGACCTCCTAGATATATACAGGACATTCTACCCTAAAACACCAGAATACTCATTCTTCTCGAGCGCACATAAAATTTCCTTCAGAATAGACCACATATTGGGTCACAAATCAGGTCTCAAGTGATACCAAAAGACTGAGATTACTCCTTGTATATTCTCAGACCACAATACTTTGAAACTGGAACTCAATCAGAAGAAAAAGTTTGGGAGAAATTCAAACAGTAGGAAACTAAAGACCACCCTGCTCAAGAATGTTTGAGTCAGCCAGGAAATCAAAGAAGAATTTAAACAATTCATGGAAACCAATAAGAATGAAAATCCATCCGTCCAAAACCTATGGGCTATAGCAAAGGTGGTCCTAACTGGGTAATATACCATATACCATCCAAGCCTCACTCAAAAAAATAGAAAAATCCTGATTACACAAACAATCTTTACACCTTAAAGGACTGGAGAATCAACAACAAATAAAAGTCTAGCCCACACATAAGAGTAGAAATACTTAAGATTAGAGCAGAGATCAATGAATTGGAAACCAGAAATACAGTAAAACAGATTAAACAAAACTAGAAGATGGTTCTTTGAAAGAATTAATAATATAAATAAACCACTGGTCAGACTTATCCAAAAGAAAAGAGAAAAGACCCAAATTAATAAAATTATGAATGAAAGGGAGAGATCACAACTAACACTAGGGAAATAGGAACAATAATCAGAAATTATTATCAACAACTCTATGCTAATAAATTAAGCAACCTGGAAGAAATGGATGCATTCCTGGAAACCCATAAACTACCAAAACTGAAACAGGAAAAAATTGGTAGCCTGAATAGACCAATAACCAGTAACAAGTTTGAAGCAGTGATCAAAAACCTCCTAAAAAACAAGTCTAGGACCTGATGGAGTCCCTGGGGAATTCTACCAAACATTCAAAGAAGAAATAGTACCTATTCTCCTGACGCTGTTTTAAAGTATAGAAACAGAAGGAAAGCTTTTGCGGACGATTTAAGAACTTAGAGTTTTTCTTCTTAAATAAACTATTGACATCTTTGCATTCTTCATCCTTCATTCAAACCAAATTTGGTTTCCAATGCTCATAATAGCTGTAATTGTGTAAGGGTATGAATATTTGTACTGTTTCTACCTACTTGTCATTTTACAATAAGTAGATTTTTTTGTATGTGTGTAAATTATGAGTCCTATTTTTATGTTATTTCACTTCTAGAGTTTATACTTTAGAAACTCTATGATTTTCATACACAGCTAAAAGTCACTCAGTTATTATAGGTGATTACATCTTAGTATAGAATTTTCTCATCAGTGGTCCATTTTTTAAAAAATGTTTTTTTTTGTCTTACTACATGTGTATCCTATTGTATCAGTGTTTCCTCACTATAAATAGTAAGTGAGTTCTGATTGTTTACCCCTTGCAAATATTTCATACTGACTTCAATTTTTACTATTCTTATGAAATTAAAATTGTTTCTCAGTGATTTTGCTTTCCCCTTGTTTCTATTACATTTGAGTACTTTTTGGTATGTTTATTGTACATTATTTTTTCTTTTTTATGAAGTTCCTATTATATTTATTTGCCTACTCACCTTTTAATTTTTTTTGGTCTCTTTCTATATGAATTTAGGAGTTTAAAACATATGTGTGTGTGTGTGTGTGTATGAATGATACTTATTCCTTTGTAAATTTTATGTATTGCAAATATTTTCTCATTTTTCAGATTTGTTCATGTTTTTATGGCATTCTTTAATTAATGGAAATCCATAGTCTCAGCACATTCAAATTCATAAATCTTCCCTTTATAATTTGGACTTTTTGTATAGAAAATCTTCCTTTACCCCAAAGTTTACAGTTATATTGGTTAGAAAGATTATGTGTTTATACTTAGATCCTTAATCCATGAAAAATTTTTACAGTTTGAGGTAAGAATCCACTTTTTTTGTTCTCCACTTTCCTTTTTCACTTTCTGATAATTAGTCATTATGGTGACTTTACATCTAATGAAGACAATTTAATATGATATATGTTTTTGGTAAGATAATTATACCATCATTTTTTTATTAGAACTTATTGTATATGTTTTCTCACATCTTAAAAAGTCTGTATTTTTATATTGTAGACATGTTTCAGGTAATGAGTGTATTTCTGATTTACCAATTACAGTCTTAAATCCTGTCTTTTATTTGAAATTGTAACTCATTTAGATTTATCATATTTACTGAATTTAGTCATACTTACTATTTTATGTTTTTCTCTTGAGCTGTTGTTTCTGTGCTCTTTGTATGTCTTCTACTTCTTTACCTTATTTTGGATTAACTGTATTATTTACCTTTCTTTTGTTTCAAGGGTTTTCTCTGCTGGTTTGGATATTATATATGATATTTATAATATTTTATAGGCTTTTTAAAGATTCATTTATCTATTTGAGAAAGAGAGAGCAGGAAGAGGAGCAAAGAGGGAAAAATAGACTGTGCTGAACAGGGAGCTAGATGTGGGGCTTTTTCTCAGGACCCTGAGATCAGAACCTGAGCTGAAATCGAGTCTGATGCTCAGCTCACTGAGCTACCCAGGCATCCCTATAATATTTTAGAACATAGAAATTTTAATGTGTCTAATGATGTTAACAAATCTTTTTTAAAAGATTTTATTTATTTATTTGACAGAGAGAAATCACAAGTAGATGGAGAGGCAGGCAGAGAGAGAGAGAGGGAAGCAGGCTCCCTGCTGAGCAGAGAGCCTGATGCGGGACTCGATCCCAGGACCCTGAGATCATGACCTGAGCTGAAGGCAGCGGCTTAACCCACTGAGCCACCCAGGCGCCCCGATGTTAACAAATTTTAAATGAATCTTAAAATTAACCAGTTTTGGGGCGCCTGGGTGGCTCAGTGAGTTAAAGCCTCTGCCTTCGGCTCAGGTCATGATCCCAGGGTCCTGGGATCAAGTCCCACATCAGTCTCTCTGCTCTGTGGGGAGCCTGCTTCCTCCTCTCTCTCTGTCTGCTCTCTGATCTCTGTCAAATAAATAAATAAAATCTTTAAAAAAAATTAACCAGTTTCCTTTCTTTCCTTTGTAAGAGTGTAACTTAGATGACATTCATCCCAATGTATAGACTGTTATATTATATTATACAATATATAATAATATAAATTAGATATATCTAATATTTGCCTAGATATGCTCAGGGGTTTAATGGTTTCTTTGCTTATCATTTGTCTAATATCTCAGACCTTCCTTCCTGTTCATTTTTCTTCTGTTTTAAGGACATCCTTTAGAATTTTGCTTAGTGAGGCATTTTGCTGCTCTCTCTCTCTCTTTTTTTTTGTCTAAAAATATGTCTATTTCACCCTTTTGTTTTTAAGATTTTTTATTTCTTTATTTGAGAGAGAGAGAGAGAGCAAGAACATGCAAGCACTCTCACACGAGTGGGGGGAGGGACAGACAGAAAGGGAGAGGCAGACTTCCTGCTGAGCAGGGAGCCTGATGCAGGGCTAAATCTCAGGACTCTGGGATCCTGACCTGAGTGGAAGGGAAATGCTTAACTGACTGAGCCACCCAGGTGCCCCTCTATTTCATCCCTGTTTTTGAAAGGAAGCTTCCTTGAGAATATATTCTAGGTGTATATTGTGTTTATTTTTTTTCCCCCAGTATACTCAAGATACAGTTTTCCAATCTTCTGTCTTTAGTGTTGTTAACGAATCAGTCTTATCGTTGCTTCTTTGCAAATAAATTTTCCCCCCTCTGGCTACTTTAAAGAACTCCTTTTTGTTTTTGTAATAAGCTATTTTATTTTCATAATTTAGATATGGATTGCTTTTTATTTATTCTAAGTGAGATTCTTTGAGCCTCCCTGAATCTGAAGATTCATGTTTTGTATCTGTTCTGAAACTTTGCAGCTATTATATATTTTACTGACTATTGCTACCCTATCAATGTACTATATGTATTTTAAAAACCAACTGGAAAGAATTAAATTTTATAAAATGTAGATAGGAAAAAACCATGTGGGCTACAAAAAAATTGGATAAAACATAATAATTTTTAAATCAGCTAGAGTTCTATTAATAAGATAGGAAATCAAGTAGGAAGATACTAGTCCCTAATTTTTATAGATGTTCATACAAGATATGATGGCAGATGTTTTTTCTGTATCTGAGCTTCATGGCACTAATTAGTCTAAATTTTTTTTTTTTATTAAACTGTATCTGAGCTTAACCTTCTTCAAAAGAGTTTCCTGAAAGTACCAATCAAATCACACATACTTTTGTCTGTGTTTTTAGAGTTTTGAACATTTCTTTGTGTATTTCATAAACTGTAAATTAAACTTTTCTGGTATTACTGCACAGCCATATCTAGGAGTCCATGATATCTCATTCTGGTCTAAAATGGCTTTAAAACAGTATGCACACATTTGGAAAAAAAAGAGTAAAGCATATTTTCATTTTCTATGCATCATTATTACATAGAAAACACTCCCCTAAAACTTTTCTTTCCTCTAAATAGGTCTTTAGTACAGTTACATCTGCAAAATCTGTGAATGTACATGTATTTTGCTACTCTCTTTGAAGACTCAAGATTTATATCTATTTTATTGAGAATTCAGTGATTCATCACTTACATATAACACCCAGTGTTTATCAGGACAAGTGCCCTCCTAATGCCCATCCCATTTAGCCCATTGCCCACCTTCCCTCCAGCAACCTTCTGTTCATTCTTTTATTTTTTTTTTAAAGATTTTATTTATTTATTTGACAGACAGAGATCACAAGTAGGTAGAGAGGCAGGCAGAGAGATAGAAAGGAGGAAGCAGGCTCCCTACTGAGCAGAGTGCTCATTGTGGGACGCAATCCCAGGACCCTGAGATCATGACCTGAGCTGAAGGCAGAGGCTTTAACCCAATGAGCCACCCAGGTGCCCCCCTTCTGTTCATTCTTTATAGCTAAGAGTCTGTTTTATGGTTCACCTCTATCTTTTTTCTCTTGAACCTCTTGTTTATTTATTTCATTTCTTAAATTCCATATATGAGAGAAATCATATAGTACTTATATTTCTCTGACTGACTTATTTCACTTAGTATAATACTCTCTAACTCCATCCAGGTCATTGCAAATGACAAGATTTAATTCTTTTTTATGGCTGAGTAATATTCCAATATTCCATGTATGTATATACAACAACTTCTTTATTCATTCATCAGTCAATGGACATTTGGGATCTTTACATAATTTAACTATGATTGACATTGCTGCTATTAACATAAGGGTACATGTGCCCCTTCAAATAAGTATTTTGTATCTTTTGGTAATACCTAGTAGTCCAATTGCTTGATTTTAGGGAAGTTCTATTTTTAACTTTTTGAGGAACCTCCAAAATGTTCTCCAGCGTGGCTCTACCAGCTTGCATTCATACCAACTATATAAGAGGATTGCCCTATCTCTGCCTCCTCACTAACAACTATTGTTTCCTGTGTTTTTAATTGCATTATGAATATTGTGATAAGCAGGTAAATAGAAATAAAACAAAATTTTTAAAATGTAGTGTCCAGGGTGTTACTATTTCCAGATCTCCTTTCTAGTAGAAGATAATGGGATTCAGATATATACACAACACCATTTTTTTCTACATGGATCTTAAAGTTTCTAATTTACATTCATAGTTATACTTAAGGCTTGATATTTTATTGTCTAGGTATCAAATGCCAATTATCCTTTACTGAGGGAAGTATGCAGTCATTAGAAATCTTTGGAAGTGCTGATAGATAATCCCTTTCCTGATATGTCATTTGTATAAACATGGTTTATTGGCATTATATGTAAATTAGCTCAGAGCACACAAAAGTAATTCCGACAAATTAAAGTATTTCAAGCAGAAATATAGATTAGTCAATTCCATTATAAGGAAAATAATGTTTGAATTTTTTAAAAAAATTCTTATGCCTACCTTAGAGATTCAAATTTGTTTTTTAATTCTTTTGAGAGAGAATATCCCATCATCTTATTACATATTTATAAATTTCCACTCATAATTATCTGGTGAATTAAATAACATTTTAAAAGAAATATGTATGTATATATATATAAAACACAGGGAAACTGTTGTATGAAAACATTTATTTGAAAAATTTCTAAAAGGATGTATCTACAACAACTTACATTTCAAACTTGTCACTACTACTGGCTTCAGTTCTACTCTTGCTTCAACTATTTTTAGAAGCTCAGAGAATATGCAAGAGAATTAGTTTTGGAAATTGAGAGGACAAAGGCATAGCAAATATAAGAGAAAAAAGCAGGTGCATAAAATGAATGCACATTCATGCATCCCTCATGAATTCTTTTTTTAAGCAAACCCTTTATATATTTTAGCCCCTAATTCCTTCATTCATTCACTTTGGAATCCAGAAATATTTATTTTCATCTTCTATGTGACATAGGCTGTTAAAAGTGTGGGTAGATATTTGTTCTTACACTAAGGATGCACAATGGCAGATAAAAAACCATTGCTGAACTCCGTGCTTTACACTTAATTACTGCCCATTTTATTTCTGTATCAACTGACAACTAGACCAAATCATTCTCTTATTTTAAAGTTTGAATTTAAATTCTAGTTATTAACATACAGGGTAATATTAGTTTCACATGTACAATGTAGTGATTCAACATTTTCATACATCACCCAGTGCTCATTACAACAAGTATACTCCTTAATTCCTATTACCTATTAAACCCCTCCCCAACCAACTTCCCCCTGGTAATGATCATTTGTTCTCGGTAATTAAGAGTCTGTTTCTTGGTTTGCCTCTTTTTTTCCCCTTACTCATATTGTTTTTGAATTCCACAATGACTGAAATCATATTGTATTTTTCTTTTTCTGACTGACTTATTTTGCTTAGCATAATACACTCTAGCTCCATCCATGTTATTGTAAATAGAAAGATTTTATTCTTTTTTATGGCTGAGTTATATATACATACATATATATATATATTTCCCCCTGCCCCCAATCTAGGGTTAAGGTAAATGTTGTTAGGTTTAGGGCCAGAGTTAGGACTAGGCTAAGGGTTAAGGCCAGGGTGAGGGTAAATGCCAGGTATCCTGCTGTTCAAAGACCTCTCCAGAGGGTCAGGTTTAGAATTAGAGTTTAGAGGTCAGGGCTAGGATTACAGTATATACATGACATCCTGCTAACCTGGGACAGAGGAAGAAAAAGAGAGAGTCTTAAACAGAGTCTGCACTGAGCATGGAGCCTGAAGTGGGTCTTCATGTGAGATCATGACAGAGTGGAAACCAAGAGCCCAATGCTTGATTGACAGGACTACCCAGGCCTGACCCATGCACTCCCATCTCCAGTTATAATTCTGACAGTGTTCTATAACACTTAAAATTCTTTTTTTTTTTTTTTTTTGACAGACAGATATCTCAAATAGGCAGAGAGGCAGGCAGAGAGAGGAGGAAGCAGGCTCCCTGCTGAGCAGAGAGCCCGATGCGATGTGGGGCTCTATCCAGGACCCTGAGATCATGACCTGAGCCGAAGGCAGAGGCTTTAACCCACTGAGCCACCCAGGTGCCCCAGCACTTAAAATTCTTAAAGATTGTTTATTTAGTATAGCAGTTGGAATTGCAGAAAAAATATTTTTCTACCTTGTTTATGATATATTTAATTTTTAAAAATCTTTTTTCCTTATTTTGAAAACGCAAATGCATTTAGAATTTTTCCTGGTATATTGGAAAATGGTCCATTGCTTTTATGTCAGGAAAAAAGAAAAACTATACTTCCTTTTATATTTATTGCCTTTGTAGAAATGGACTGGGTTGGGTGTATTGTATTTTTATTCAATTTTTTAAAATCCTTGATGTATGCTACTGCTCTGGGCAAAAGTATATGAAACTTCAAATGGCCAAAGAAAAGGACAAAGCAACTACATTTATTGATAAAGCAATTGTTTTTATTTTCTTGAAAGTCATATTTCCTCCAAGTAAATAGCATGCTTTTTTCTAATAACCTTTGGATTGAAAAATTCTTAATAGACTAAGCCTCCCTTGGTATCACTAAACTTGTCTTCCAAGGAAATATATTTTATTATTTTAGTCTCATATTAAATATTTCAGATTTTCTTTAATAACCTCACTAAGCTCTCAAGGAAATGGATATAAACACAGAGCTAATGTTTTAAAGGACAAAATGGGAAAAGACTACAAGGACTTGGTGTTCTCCAAGAGCCTCAGAAATTCATCACGCCTGTGTGTCGTGTATTTTATTGCCTTCAGGAGAGCAAAGACCTTGATTTGAAGGACAGTCTCTGGCTCTTTAATAGATGTTGACCACTCAATGCATTAGACAAGTTGAACACACTTTCCAATACTGTTTTTCCCTTTAGTTGACTCAATTAGAATAAAATATTTCCTATCATAGTGAGTCAAATTTCCCAAATGCCATAATTTTGGAGATTTTTCTGGATTATTATAATTTGATAGTTCTGTTTTTCTTAAATACTATTGGTTCACTGAAGTGCAGGTGCTTCAATTCCTGATACAAAGAATAAAATTGTAGTGCAGGTGCTCAAGGAGTAAAATCCTTGTTAGCATTCTGAAAGCTCATTTGCATAATGTAATGATGGAGATGATGCAGACTCACATCTTAATTGCAGATGTTATTCTGAGGTTGAAAAGTAGGTCACTGTCATCTACCTTTAGATCTTGGAGAAATGGAGGGACTTTGCCTTTAAAAAGCAACTTTGTTGAGTGATTAAAAAATCAAGAAAATCAACTCGTGATGTCTTCTTTAATCTAAATGGGAATTCTCACTATATTAATGTTGAATTACTATGACATGTTTTTTTTTTTCTATCAATGTTGACGTGGCTTATCAGAGCTTCAGTCACATGCAGAATATGTACTTTCTAAAAAATGTTTATTTCATATTTTTTACTTTAGTTTCTGTTTATAGACTAAGATTCAGATTAATTTTTGAACAAACATGTAATTAGTAAAATGGACATAACAAAATGAACCACAATAACATTTCTTACAGCTATGAAATTGTTAGTTTAATTATCATTATAGTATTCAAGTAACTAAAAAAAACTTCCACGTTTTAATTTATGTTAGTTTCAATGTATATTCGCGTCTATGCTGTATTTTACACAAATCTTTAAAACTTCTTCTTTTTAAAAAATGTTTTTAATAATTTATGGTATATGAGGCATTCTATACTTCATTTGCATACCACTTTTTTTACCGTATTGAACATATTTGAATTTGCAGGCTTCAAAATTAGCATCTGTTTCTCATTAATCAACTTTCATTTCCTCAGGTGTTAGTGATGTAATTACAGTCAGGTGTACAAGCCTGCTTTCATGTATTCTTATTAGTACAACCTCATATTATTATCACTTTTACTATTTGGTTCTAATTGCATTTTCTCACATTTTCTATGTGAAATTTCTATAGGACTTTTTATTGCATTAGTAGTATTATGTACACTGCAATTTGCAAAAATAAATTGGTGTTTTAAAAGAAAAAGTTATAACACACTCTTCAGGGAAAAAATGTAATTTCCTTTCTGAGTCTGCAACTCTCATTCTTACTATATTTAGCTCAAAGAAAAAATGTTATTTATTTACAGGTTTTTCCCTAATTTGATGGATTTTTTTGTGTGGCTTTTAGGATGACTGTTACATATTGTTTTCTAAAAAGAAACCCTTGCTTGTTTCCATGTCAATTAATATATTTTCTCTTTATTTCTATTATCTGTATCTCCAAACTTCTATCCATTCCTCCTTCCCTCCATTCATTCCTTCCTCCCTCTATCCATCAATCCATCCATCCATCCACCCACTCATTCGTGCGCATACTTTCAGAAGTAACACTTGTTCAAACTGCCTCATTTGTATACATACTAATTCCTCAGTTTGAGTATTTAACAAGTTATAAATGATTCTTAGAAAACACATTTCCTTGTTAACTGATTATCACTATATGTTTGTCCTGAAAGTATTTTCAGGTGCATCCTCACTCAATGCAGTAATCTCTTAGGAGTCTAATTTTCTATTAGGATATTGGAGTAATGCCAGTCTGGATTATTCCTTTTTCAGTGATCAGTATCTACTTCATCGTTCTTTTCCTTTCTTTGGAGTATGATTTAGGGAATAAAAATGGGTTTACTATTTAGTGCTTCTGAAATATTTGTAGTTTCTCCTTTTTTACCCAGAATCTGACATCATATTTTTATATTTTATGTGAGGGAAAAAAAAAGACCAAAGGAATTTTTTCTAATTAGGAGAATATCTTTTTTCTTTGATTTGCTCAACTTGGTTTTTACTCTTCTTTAAATCTTCATTTTTAAGAGCAAGTCAGTTAAATAATTTCTGCACTATTTTATGCTGTTTTCATGAATATACATTATCAGGTCATACTGATGATTTTAAAGGTTGCTTATCTTATATGAATATAATAAATACTTAAATTTAACAAGTTTTAGAAAAACACATTTTAAAAATCTCTAACAGATAATTTCAGTGGAAAATAATTATTGAATATACGGTGTTGCCTTTCATTTTCAAATGCATATGATTAATAGATCCTTATAACCATTCTAAAAGCACGATTTTCTATTTAGCTTTCTTCTTGATACTATATGATTTTTTTCCTCATTATTACATATTTATTTAAAGTGTTTATATCGATGGGTCACCTGGGTGGCTCAGTGGTTGAAGCCTCTGCCTTCGGCTCAGGTGATGATCCCAGGGTCCTGGGGTCGAGCCCCGCATCGGGCTCTCTGCTCAGCGGGGAGCCTGCTTCCCCCTCTCCCTCTCTGCCTGCCTCTCTGCCTATTTGTGATCTCTGTCAAATAAATAAATAAAAATCTTAAAAAAAAATAATAAAGTGTTTATATTGTCACATATTGTATTACTAAAATTTATCAAGATAATGTATCATAGACATTTTTTCTATTTCACTAAGGATTATTTTCTAAAGACAAATATTAATATTTTAAAATTAACTCCCTGAGTCAAAAATTAGATAATTTTAAGGTTTCAGTGTGTTTCAAAATATTACTGTAAAAATAGGTAGATCAATTTATGCTGCTGTTTTCAGTCATTAGGTAATACGATTTTTAAAGTCTTTTGTAATCTGAAATCAGGTAAGAATTTTTTAGTAATTTATTTATATTCATTTTTGTTTATATTTTAAATTACTCTTATTTTTCAAATTTATATTTTTATCTTAAGTCCATGTGAATTTAAGAATACCTTTCCCTTGGGCGCCTGGGTGGCTCAGTGGGTTAAGCTGCTGCCTTCGGCTCAGGTCATGATCTCAGGGTCCTGGGATCGAGTCCCGCATCGGGCTCTCTGCTCAGCAGGGAGCCTGCTTACTTCTCTCTCTCTCTCTGCCTGCCTCTCAGTGTACTTGTAATTTCTCTCTGTCAAATAAATAAATAAAATCTTAAAAAAAAAAAAAAAGAATACCTTTCCTTTATTGTATTGTTCTTAGAACATAATATCTCTTTTGTAATCCTATTTCCATAGTTGCTGTTATTTAAAGAATTTTTTTTCTAAATATTTTATTTATTTGAGAGAGAGAAAGCACAAGTGTGGGAGGGGAGCAGAGGAAGTGGGAGAAGCAGACTCCCCACTGAGCAGGGAACCCCATGAGGGGCTTGATCCCAGGACCCTGGGACCATGACCCTAGCCAAAGGCAGATGTTTTAACCCACTCAGCCACCCAGGCACCCCTCGTATAATTAATTTAATTCAATGTTTTTTCAATAGATTCTCTCAGATTGTTATGTTAGAGAATAGCTTAAACCAGAAGGGTTCCTCTAGATTATGTACCCAGTGAAAGAATATTAAGGCAGACCATATAATGTACTTGGGGTTTTATATGTTCTTATAAATACAATGGAGAGTGTTAAGTAAGTGACTTATAACTGACTTAAAAATCACTAGAACTTCAAGTTTAAAATCAAGCATATCGGAGAGGAAGGGAAATGGATGGGGGGATTGGTGAAATAGGTGAAAGAGATTAAGAATACATTTATTGTGATAAGCACCAAATAATGAAGCATAGAATTGTTAAATAACTAAACTGTACACATAAACCTAATATAACACTATATGTTAACTATACTGGAATTAAAATTTAAAAACTTAATAAAAAATCCACATAAAAGAAAAAACACTGGAGTGCTAAGTAAGGGAAGAATTTTAGGGTAGAAGTAGGTAGACCAACTTTGGAAATTATCATAATGACCAAGTGAGAGATAAAGGATGAATGTAGAGAGAAGTAGGTCCCCAAGTTCTTAACTCATTGGATGACATAATAAGGGAAATGAAGGAATCAAAATTCCTCCTTGGTTTCTGGTTTGAACTAGTGGCTGGATGCGATATCATTTTCCTAAATGTGGAAGACATGGAAAAACACTTAGAACATATGCTAGGAAAGAATTCAGTTTTGTAGATACTAAGTTTGAGATGACTCTTAAAAAGCCAAGTTTTGTCAAAATGTATCACATCTGCAAATATTGGTAACTTTTCCTACACTCTCCCAATATCCATACTCCTTATATCTATTTCGAGTCTTAATTTATTCATCAAAATTAATAGAATGATGTTAAATAATGTTAAATGAATGCATCTTGGTTTATTATGGAGATAAGTACTAAGAATGAAGCTGGCTATTGATTTTGGAGAGATTTATGTTAACAATATTTCTGTATCTTAATGCATAAAAATTCCTCTATTTTAAGTAAATCTTGTGGATTATATTTGTAACACATTATTAGCATCCAATGAGTTAGTCATTATGATTTTTATTTCTTATTTAGAATGATCAGATTTTTTTCTTTTTAACTTAAATTTAATATTATCTATTAATTTCCTAATAAAATCATCTTTGTTTTCTGGATATAAAATCATTTATTACTACATGGAATTTCTTTTTTGGGGAGGTTTTACCATAAGTATTTAGAATAGATATTGATGTAAGTACTGTATTTATATGTACAAATAGTAGATTCAAATAGATTTATGAGATAATTTCAGAAACTTTCCATGATTTTTATTACAGGAATTAATTTTTTTCTTAAATGCTTGTACAGATTCAAGAGTAAAGTACTTTACATTCAGAGTCTCTTCTCTTAATACATTGATAACTTTTTGAAGATTTATTTATTTATTTTAGAGGGGAAAAGAGCACACGCTGAGATGGGGGAAGGGCAAAGGGAGAAGGAGAGATTCCAATGTTGGGTCCAGAGCCCATTATGGGTGCTGGATCTCAGGATTCTGAGATCATGACCTGACCTGTATAGCAAAAGCTGGGTGCTCAGCCAACTGAGCCACCCAAGTGCACCAATGCTTTGATAATTTTTTATCTGTGCCTACTGCTCACATTTTCCATGTTATTAACAAGAAAGTGAATGTTGTTAATTTTTACTTTTTCCATATATTGTGCTTTGTATTGAGGGCTTTTTAAAGCATAAAGTTATTTATGTTCTTATAATTTACAAATGTTGAGTGTATGTTTTATAAAAAATATCTTTTTTTAAGTATGGCATAATGATAGCTATTTTAATCATGTTTTTAAAAAACAGTATGTGAATTTTGTTATCATTTTTGCTTCCCTTTAAAATCTTTTATTTGTTTTTGTTTTTATGTTTTTTAATTCACTTTAGTGGGTTATTTCATTTTATTTATTTTTTTCAAATGTTAAAACTAAAATTAATTAATTTTAATTTTTAATAATTATGGCATGTTAATGTTATCACTTAACCTCTAAATCCAACTTTCACCAAAATCAATTGTGTGAGTCTTCACAATTTGTTATTTTTGGAGTACAGTGATTTGGGTTTTTAAAATTTTACCATGATTCAAAAACATTAAGAAAAATTGTTTTGAAATTTTGAAATAACTGTGAGTTTCTCATTTGTAGTTTTTTTGTTATTTTTTATTGTGCATGATCATTGAGTTTGAACATTATAATTTTTTTATGATTTTTGTGTTTTTATGGCTGAACCCATGACCAATTTTTCTAAAAATCTTTTCTAGATTTTTTTCTATTTTTGCATATAACATTTTACTAGTTATGGCTTTTCTATTTACATCTTCTGTGGTCTTAATGTTTTTATGCAGGTTGTGCTAGAACCTCATACTTATTTTTAAGATTTTTTAAATTATTTTGTCTACTAATGCACCCTTAGATTTCTAATAATTTTTGCTTAGTGGGTTTTATTTTTTCTAGGTTATATATACAAGTATATATATATATATATATATATATATATATATATATATATACATACACAAGTTTTACTTTAACTGTGTCACTGTTAATATAATATGAATATAATATGATTTTTTTGTCTTTGTATAATGTAATTTTTTAAAAAGATTTTATTTATTTATTTGACAGAGAGAGATCACAAGTAGGCAGAGAAGCAGGTAGAGAGAGAAAGACAGAGAGAGAGAGGAGGAAGCAGGCTCCCTGCTGAGCAGAGAGCCCCATGCAGGGGTCGATCCCAGGACCCTGAGATCATGACCCGAGCCGAAGGCAGAGGATCAACCCACTGAGCCACCCAGGTGCCCTTATAATATGATTTTTATATGTCTTCCCTTCTTTTTTACCTTCCTTTTATTGTTCTTTCTAAATATTACTATAGATTTGAGAATTTTTATTTATTCAATGTTTTTAAACTATTATTTTTTCAAGCCATTGACGTTCTTTTTAGCAATCATTTTTTTTCCAAATGCATCTAGTAAAAGGCACTTAACCCTAACTACTAGGTCTTAGTGAAATATTCCTGTTTTATAATGACCACAATACAATTCCTTATAAATTTATTGACTGTTTATAACTATAAGTATTGGCAGGGTTTTGAATTGCAGTATTCATAAAGTCATGGACTACAACAATTGAAATGTTTCCAAACTTTTACTCACAAACATAGATAGATATTTTTGGATCTTGTTAATTTTGCATTGATATTGTGATTTTTTATTTATTCATTGTTTAGTTTGTCTTTAGGAATATGCATTGATTCTCTCCTGTTCTAAGCACTTCAGTGTTAGAGTTTTGACTTTTTAATAAACTTAAATTTTTAGAATATTTTAAATTTTACAGAAAAAATAGTATAGACTTCCCATAATCTTTACACAAGGTTTCCCTTACTATTAATAACTTATATTAGTATGATATATTTATTACAATTAACAAACCAATATTGATGTATTATAATTAGCTAAAGTCCATATTTAGTTCAGATTTCCTTAATTTTTACCTACTATTCCTTTCTGTTTCAGGATATTACCCAGGATATTGCATGTTTACATGTTGTCATTATTTCTTAGATGACTCTTAACCATGAGAATTTCTCCAACTTTCTTTGATTTTCTTGATTTTCATGACATTAGTAGTTTTGGAATAAACCTAACCAAATAGGTAAAATATCTATACTCAAGGAACTATGGAACACTCATGAAAGTAGTTGAAGAGGACACAAAAAGATGGAAAGGCATTCCATGCTCATGGATCAGAAGAATAAACATTGTTAAAATGTCTATACTGCCCAGAGCAATCTATGCTTTCAGTGCCATCTCGATCAAAATTCCACTGACATTTTTCAAAGTGCTGGAACAAACAATCCTAAAATTCTTATGGAACCAGAAAAGACCCAAAATCACTAAGGAAATGTTGAAAAATGAAATGAAAACTGTTGGGAAAGAAAAACAAAACTGAGGGCATCACATTACCCGATTTCAAGCTTTACTACCAAGCTGTGATCACCAAGACACCATGGCACTGGTACAAAAACAGACACATAGACAGTGGAACAGGGCAGAGAGTCCAGATATGGACCAACAAATCTATGGTCAAATAATCTTCAAAAAAGCAGGAAAAATATCCAGTGGAAAAAAGACAGTCTCTTCAATAAGTAGTGCTGGGAAAATTGGACAGCTATGTATAGAGGAACGAAACTTGACAATTTTACACGATACACAAAGATAAAATTGAAATAAATAAAAGACCTCATTGTGAGGTAGGAATCAAAATCTTATAGGAGAACATCGACAGTAACCTCTTTGACATTTGCCTCAGCAACTTCTTTCAAGACATGTCTCCAAAGGCAAAGGGAAAGTGAAAATTGAACTTTTGGGACTTCATCAAGATCAAAAGCTTCTGCACAACAAAGGAAACAGTCAACAAAACAAAGAGGCAACCCACGGAATGGGAGAAGATATTCACAAATAACACTACAGACAAAGGGCTGATGTCCAAAATCTATAAAGCACTCCTCAAATTCAACACTCAAAAAACAGATAATCACATAAAAAAATGGGCAGAAGTCATGAACAGGCACTTCTCCAAAGAAGACTTACAAATGGCTAACAGACACAAGAAAAAATGTTCCTCATCATTAGCCATCAGGAAGATTCAAATCAAAACCACATTGAGGTACCACCTCACATCAGTTAGAATGACCAAAATTAACAAGACAATAAACAATATGTGTTCGAGAGGATGGGGAGAAAGGGGAACCCTCTTACACTGTTGGTGGGAATGTAAGTTGGTACAGCCACTTTGGAAAAGAGTGTGGAGATTCCTTAAGAAATTAAAAATAAAGCTTCACTATGACCCTGCAATTGAACTACTGGGTATTTACCCCAAAGACACTGATGTAGTGAAAAGAAGGGCCATCTGTACCCCAATGCTCATAGCAGCAATGGCCACAGTCACCAAACTGTGGAAAAAACAAAGATGCCCTTCATTGGACGAATGGATAAAGAAGATATGGTCCATATATACAATGAAGTATTATGCCTCCATCAGAAAAGGATGAATACCCAAATTTTGCCTTAACATGGATGGGACTGGAGGAGATTATGTTGAGTGAAATAAGTCAAGCAGAGAAAGTCAATTATCATGTAGTTTCACTTACTTGTGGAGCATAAGGAATAACATGGAGGACATTAAGAGAAGGAAAGGAAAATGAATTGGGGGTAATCAGAGGGAGAGATGAAGCATGAGAGACTGTGGACTCTGAGGAACAAACAGGGTTTTGGAAGGGAGGGGCTAAGGGGGATAAGTGAGCCTGCTGGTGGGTATTAAGGAGGGCATGTATTGCATGGAGCACTGGGTGTGGTGCATTAACAATGAGTCTTGGAACACTGAAAAAAATTTTTAAAAAGTAAAAAACAGCAACAACAACAACAAAACAGTATTAATACTTTGAGGAGTATGGAACAGGTATATTGTAAAATCCCTTTCTATTGAGGTTCATTTGATGTTTTTCTCATGTTTACATTGAGATATGGGTTTTGGGAAGCAGGACCATGAAGACAAAATGTGATTTTTATCACATCTTTTCAAAGGTGCATGTTAACAGCATGACACATAACTTACCCTCAATTATTTTAATCTTTGTCACTTATCCAAGGTAGTATCTGTCAGATTTCTCCACTATAAAGTTATCCATCAACCTCCACTCCAAATTTCAATACCGTATTCTTTTGAAAAATGTCACTTTGACATAGCTCACATTTAAGAAGTGGGAAGTTATGCTCAACCTCATTGGGCATGGAGTATCTACATAAATTATTTGGAATTTGTCTGCATGTGAAATTTGTCTCTTCTCCCTTTATGTTTTTATTCATCATTTATTTTTTTAAAGATTTTATTCACTTACTTGACAGAGAAAGACACAGCAAGAGAGGGAACACAAGCGGGGGAAGTGGGAGAGGGAGAAGCAGGCTTCCCTCTGAGCAGGGAGCCCAGTGGGAGACTCGATTCCAGGACCCTGGGATCATGACTTGAGCCGAAGGCAAACATTTAACATCTGAGACACCTAGGTGCCCATCATTCATCATTTATTTAAACACATTCATATTTATTTGTTTTTTGCTCACATTGTTTCAGCTTTGGCCATTGAGAGTGTTTTCAGTTGGCTCCTGTATCCTTTTGACATACCCTCATGAATGTGGTTTGTGTGTCTTGAAAGTTTATTTTATGGCACTGCAAGATGCTCCAGGCTCATCCTGTATATTCCTTGCCCTAGTCCTAGGTCCATTTATTTCTCCAAGAAGCTCTCATTCCTTTCATTGATCTGGACTTTTTGTTGATGGATTCAGTCCTCAGTTTCATGCTTTTTCTGTATAATGTCTGTAATGTATGACCTGATCTGCTTTCCCTGATATACTTTTGAGTTGGGACTATTGTTGTCAATTCCAGGATACACAAATGCCTCTCGGGAATATAGGGAAAAACCCTTACCACTATAAGGTTATGAAAAACAGAGTGCCTGAGAATTTAAGGGGAGGCAAAAACATGCACCTCTGGATGATTTTTTTTTTTCACAGATTCAATTCAAAATGTGTTGAGAAATGGGGTAATAAAAGTATTTCCTTTATGATCAAGAAAGAAAATATGGATTTTAGTTTAAGGACAATGTAAAAGAGAGATAGCCCTTGGGTAAAAAAGGACAGAAACTAAGAGTCTGATTTTCTAGAGGTATGGACCCTTCCTTGTGTTCATAAAATTAGGACTCAAAATCAGTTGATAACTTAATATTAATATTATAACTTAATATTAATATTCTAATGAAGACTCCTTAATGACAAATGTGAAAGAAACATTTAGGATAAAATATATTTTGGAAAAAAATTAATTATGCAGAAATATATTCTAAAAGAACAATTTAATTATCCTTATAATCTGTCTATAAGGAAACATGTTTCAGAAATATTCTATTGTAACATGGTCTGAAAAGAAGTTTACAAAGTTTGTTTAGGCTGATAAATGCAAACAGTATCAAAGAAGAGTGAGGAGATAATATAGTTAGCAAATATAGGTATACTGAAAAATGTAGTTCCAGAATTTATGTGTTTGCAAACTTCATATATATATATGCCTAGGTAAGTTGTCTCTCTATTTCTGTGTATATATATGAACTTTATAAATAATGATAGCATTGACTGTAACAATATTTTCATGACAAATACATGATATAATGGATTTAAATGCTGGGCCTATGGTAAACACTCAATACATCTTAGGCATTATTATTACTATTATTATCAGAAGGAGTAAAATTCCTATTCACAAAAAAGGAGGTATTTCTGTACTTTCCATCTAATAGAAAATGAAAAGTTTAGTTTTAAATCAAAAATTTGTTGTTAGGTTATAAGTGGTTCACTGGGGACTAACTTTTTGTGTTTGTTTTATTTAAGTGAAGGAATATATTTTTCAATTTTTTAGAGTGAGTTTTAATATATTGCCTAAAATAATGGTGAAATCAATTACACAGGGTTAGATAGTTGAATGAACTCAGAATATTCCACTGAGTATACTAATGTAAAGGTTTAATAAAAATGAATAATAGGGTAGAGAAGGGGGAAGAAAACACAGGCACGCATCTAGGGCCCCAGAAACTTCCAGGTGCAGCTCCCAGGTTCCTTCCTTGATCACACAGGATGTATTTTGTCTCTCGATTGTGAATCATGGAGATATTTGTGAGGAATCTTGGTTTCAGGATAGCTTGGGCAAAAGTTTCCAGCAGGGTCTTTTACACCTCACTGGTCATATAACCATACCAGTATTAGTAGGTTTAACTGGGTGTAAACTCTCTCTCTGTAGATTCCTAAACAGTATAGACAAGTTAGACCCACATGCTGCTAGAGGAGTTTCACAATTTAAGCAGCACACTGTAAGTCAGTAGCTAACACAACTTGTCCTTTTCTTGTCCAGGGTAAGGAGTCCTTGGAGCAAAGCAAAGACAGTCTGAGATTCAACATATGATAACTATTGCATGCCAAGGCTGTTAATTCCTTCTCTTCCTGTGTGCACATGCCTGCGTGTGCATCCCTCTTTTTTTTCTCTATCAAGAGGACAACTTTCCTTCCGCTCTGTTCTAAGCTGGACTTTTGTCTCCTTTTGGTCAATAAAATTTGGTGGAGGTAACATTGTGCCAGTCTCAAATAAGAGACCCAGCGGGTCCCACCTTTTCTTACTGCTATTTTGAGCTTTCATATTGAGATATATGGGCTAACATTTTGGAGAAAGAGGCCCTGGAGAATGAGAACACAGAGACAGGCCACATGGAGATAAATGGAAGAACCAGGGTGACAACCAATAACAAGCTTCTAAGCATGTGAATGAGGTCGTGAGGCCTCAATCTCCAATTGAACCATAAGAGCCAATGATAGGTGGGACAGAAAAAGAATTGTCCTTACTGAGCCCTACTCTAATTCTTCCTTCACCCACAAACCAGTGAGCAAAGAAATGGTGATTGTTAAAGCTAATAAGTATTAAGATGTTAGGGGAGGTCATTGAGAAAATGTGACTATTTGTTGACCTGAGAACTGGACCAGGACTATTGAAGGCTTCTGCTGTCCTTGGAATGTGCATTCTGCTTGCTTTCCCCACTCCCAGAAGCTGCTCCAAGGGTACAGTTTTGAGACAGTGATGTGGGGATGAAACCATCTGGATTGTGTATGTGAATGAACCAGGTAAGGCCTCTAAATAAGCTTTTAAGATTTGACAAGTGAATGCAGAGAACTTCTCATGTCGTGGCCACCCAAGACGAACCTGTAAGTTCCCTTGCTTATGAAACATGCCAACAATGAATCTGGACTGGTCTGCCTCTTTCTTCCATCTTTCTCTGCCCACCAGCTATGATGGGGTTAGGGAGCTGGCTTCAGATTATATTTGGGAAGCTCCTGAGGGGTTTGCAAATTAACATGGGGTGAACTGGTAGGCAGAAAGACCTAAACGAAATCAAGCATATTTACATGTAATTGTACCAAGTTCTAATTTTAAATATTAATCATGTCCAACTTAATTAGACATAAATCAAATACCTTAGGAAGAAAGTTTACATATCTTATATTACTTTTCTTAGTATTTGAACATTAAATTTAACATTTCTACATGAGTATTGTGGATTTTCAAATGAAAAGGTTGTATTAAACATAAGAAGGGTCTTGTCTTTACCTTTATAAATATCTACAAATTCTTTAGAAAACAATGGCACGTGATCATTGCTTTTTAAAATATAGATTTTTTTTTTACAAATCAAGTTAGGAATAAATTTTTTCTCTAATTTTTATTTCTTTTTTTCTGCTTACATTGTATTCAATTTGCTCTCTTTCTAGTTTCCTAAGGTGGAAACTTAGATTATTGATTTTACATCTTTCTTCCTTTCTAATACATGCATTCAATGCTATTACTATTTCTCTAATTACCTATTTCACTACATCCCACAAATTTTGATAAGTTATATTTACATTTATATTTAGTTCAAAATACTTTTAAATTTTTCTTGAAATCTTTGACCCCATGGGCTGTTTAACAGTGTGTTGTTTAATCCTCATGCATTTTGAGATTTTCCACTTATCTTTCTATAGTTGAGTTCAGATTTAATTTTCTTGTGGTCTAAGAGCAGACATTGTATGATTTTTATCTTTCTAAATTTGTTAAGTTATGGTTTATGGCCTAGACTGTGATTTATCTCAGTGAATATTCCATATAAGTTTGGGGGGAAATGTGTATTCTGCCATTGTTGGGTGTGATAGTCTATAGATTTCAATTATATCAAGTTGACTGATGGTGGTGGTGAGTTGAACTATGCCCTTACTGATTTTCTGTCTCCTGAATACGTCCATTTCTGAGAGAGGGGTGTTGAAGTTTCCAACAATGGTAATGGATTCATCTGTTTCTCCTAGCAGTTCTATTAGTTTTTCCCTCACATAGTTTGACACTCTGTTGTTAAGTGCTTACTTGTTAGGAATTATTATGTCTTCTTGGAGAATTGACCTTTTAATTATTATATCCTGCTCTCCACTATCCTTGATGATGCCTGCTCTCTCTTAATTTGATATAGCTACTCCTTCTCTCTTTTGATTAGTGTTAACATGGTATATTTTTCTCCATCCATTTACATCTAATCTATATATGTCTTTATATTTAAAGTGGGTTTATTGTAAATAACATATAGTTGGATCTTGCTTTTTTGATTCACTCCAACAATTTCTTTCAATTGGTGCTTTTGGTCCATTGGTGTTCAGTGATTATTTGATACAGTTTGGTTAATATGTATCATATTTGTTTCTGTTTTCTATTTGTTGCCCTATTTTTTACTTCTATTTTTGCCTTCCACTCATTTTTTCTGACTTTATTTGCATAAAGTATTTTATATGGTTCCATTTTCTTTCCTTTCCCTTCTTTCTAGTTATATGTTATTAAAAGAATTTTTTTCTAGGGATTGCTTCATTGTTTGCAGTGTATATTTACCATTAATCCAAGTCTACATTCAAATAACACAAAAGAACCTTACAAGTAGGATGAGTACCTTATCATTAAAAAAAAAACTTAATTCCTCTGTCCCTTCCTTGGTGATTCATTTCACTTCCAAATAGACATACTTAAACCTGTATATATGTACACAATATACAAAAACACACACAATCAGATATGTTCTTGGTATTATTATTATTGTGAACAAAATATTAAATATTAAAAATTAATTTATCTTCACTTTTTCTTTCAATTCTCTTCCTTTCTTTTTATAGATCTGAGTTTCTGAACTGTGTCATTCTTCTCTCTAAAGAACTTCTTTTAACAATCTTGTGAAACGGGTCTACTGGCAACAAATCCTTTCAATTTTTGTGTGTTTGTGGAAGTCTTTAATCTTCCACTTTTCAAAGATAATTTCCCAGGATACAGAATTCTAGGTTGGTGGTTTGTTTTGTTGTTGTTGTTGTTATTGTTTTTCCCTCTAAACACTTTAAATATTTCAGTCAACATTCTTCTTGCTTCCTTGCTGTCATGGTTTCTGAGCAGTCAGAGACATTTCCTATCTTTTATCTGTATCAGTAATTTTTTTTTCTTTTTGTTTCTTTCAAGATGTTTAATAAATCTTTGATCTTCTGCAGTTTGCATATGGGATCCCTAGGTGTAGTTTTGCTGGAATTTATCTTGCTTGAAGTTTCTGAGCTACCAGAACCGTGGTTTCATGTGACTTTAATTGAGAAAAGGAGGATTCTTCATCATTATTGTTTCAAATATTTATTCTGCCTTTTTTTCTTCCCTCTCTTATTTCTCCTGACATTTCTGTTACATGTATGATCTACATATAACCTTTTGTAGTTCTTCCACATCTCTGGACATAATCTCCACATTCATTTAGTATGTGTTCTATTTGCATTTTCAGTTTGAGGGTTTTTATTGACATATTCTAAAGCTCAAAGATTCCTTTTCAGCCATATTGAATCTACTAATGAGTGCATTAAAGGCTTCTTTCCATTTCTGTTACAATGTTTTTAATTTCCAGTACTTTTTTAATTTTCTTAGAATTTCTCTCTCTCTTTACGTTGTCCACTTGTTCTTCTATTCTGTCTTCTTTATCTGTAGAGCCCTTAACGTATTCATCATAGTTACCTTAAATTCCCAGGCTTATAATTCCCATATCCCTAGCATGTCTTATTCCGATGCATGCGCTGTCTCTTTATACTATTGTCGGAGGCAGGCCCCTGGCCAGGGCAGCCTCCGCCATTAAAAGATGGCGCCTGGCTAGTTGCCAGGTTAGGATTGCCTCGTGAGACTAAGCGGAACGCCCAAAGAGGAAGTAAACAGCATTGGTTGCTAGCGAAGTTGTTGGTTTAGGTGCACATCCTGATTCGCTCCCTCCTGTACCCTGCTTGCTGATTGGTCATGTAAGCGTATATAAGTGTGTAGACTTGTGGAAATAAAGAGAAAGAAGATGCATCCGAACCAGGGTTCTTGTCGTCCTTGCGGGGCGAGGGCTATACACTATTTCTTGTTTTTGTTTTTGTTTTTTGTTTTTTATTTGTTTGTTTGCCTTTTAGTGTGCCATGTAGTTTTTTCTCGATGGCCAGGCATGATATACTGGGTAAAATGTACTGTGCTAAATAATCCTTAAGTAATGTTGTGGTGAGGTATGGAGCATTCTCTAGTCCTGTGATTAGTTTTTTTTAATAAACCCATGCCTCTGGATGGTAAAGTTTACAAATGCTTCTCATTTTTCCACCCTTTAAGTGAGACAGGATGGTAGAGTGGGCTGGAGTTTGATATTTTCCTTCCTCAAGTCAGTTCGGCTTTGATAGAACCAAGAATTTGGTGTCTGGCAAACTAGTGTCCTTGAAGGCAGGTCTTATTAATAACAGAATGCTCTAGGGTACTTCAAAATGATTATTTTTCTCTTCCCCCTAACAGAAGCATGAAATTTCCTCTGAAATTCACTGTGATTACCTGTTCCAAATTCTGGAGGTAAGAATTAAAATTGGGTCTCCATGGAGTTTTTAACCTCTCAATCTTGTCCTCATTAAACCTGCAGCAATTCATCAGTCTTAGTTCATGTTTTGTGTGTTTGTTTGCTCTTTTTTTTTTTAAGATTTTATTTATTTATTTGACAGAGATCACAAGTAGGCAGAGAGGCAGGCGGGGGGTGGAGTGGGGGAAGAAGTCTCCCTGAGGAGCAGAGAGCCTGATGTGGGACTCGACCTCAGGACCCCAAGATCACGACCTGAGCCGAAGGCAGTGTCTTTACCCCACTTAGCCACACAGGTGCCCCTATAGTTCATGTTTTGTTACCTCATATTGGTTGTAGTGGTGGTGTCTGCTTGGGAGGTTCTGCTTTGACATGTTTCTCCCTATCTGCTTTTTTGTCTCTCTGATTTTGGGGGAAACAACGTGACCAGTCACTTCTCTGACAATCTAAGAAGAGTTGTTGACATTTTAGTTGTTCAACTTCTTATTTGTTCTTAGGACAGAGTGGTAACTTCCCACTTCCTTATAGACTAGATTGAAGATAGCTGATTGTTACATTTAAAGAAAATGTTTGGATATAAAGTCCAGTGTGTCTCGGAATTTTAAAAACATTAGTTGTAAATTGGAATTTTCTTTTTATATTGTTATTTTAATTTAAATTCATCATTTCATACATATATTCTCACTGCTTTATGTACTTATAAACTTTTCTGCTCTTTCAAAATTTTTAATGCATTTATCTCTGCCTTTTAAATACATCATTTCCATAGTGAATAAGTACATCAGTACTATATATTCTTAGTACACTTTCTCTAGATAATTCAGATGAGTTTTTAAATGATCAATTAGCAAGTTTCTCAAATAGGAATAATCCATGCTCTTTCATGTATTTGTTTATAAATATATGCATTTGTTTCTTATGAAACTATAGTAAAGCAAGTACATTTAGTAAAGGTTATCATCATTCACAGACCTTTCCTAAGGAAAAGTTACACCTCTTTGCCCTGATTGTTTGATCTCTGACAAAAACATTGCTCAGTAGAGGACCCCAGCTGATCTGTGATGGGCATAGAGAAATAAATCTTTATGTTACTTTAGTGACTGTAATGTTATAGTTTCCCTGTGGACTGAGAATTGTGATTATATATCAAAAATTACTCTCACAAACTCAATTTAGACTATGTAGGTTTATTTCATATGTGAAGTTGATCACACTCAAATCAGACTAAATCACTCAAATTCCTGTACATAGAGGGGTTTTTTTTTTTTTTCCATGAAGCTACTGACATTTCCATGGAAGCATACAAATACCAAGTTATGAAGAACTTGCCACTTAAGTAACTTCACGTTAAAAGGGAAATGACCAGATAAATCATTTGTAAAGTGGATTAAAGAATTATTCCCTTTTGGAGTGCCTGGGTGGCTCAGTGGGTTAAAGCCCCTGCCTTCAGCTCAGGTCATGGTCCCAGAGTCCTGGGATTGAGCCAGGCACTGGGCTCTCTGCTCAGCAGGGAGCCTGCTTCCTCCTCCTCTCTCTCTCTGCCTGCTTCTCTGCCTACTTGTGATCTCCGTCTGTCAAATAAATAAATAAAAATCTTAAAAAAAAATTATTCCCTTTTTTAAATGAAAAAAAAATTAAGTGACTCCAAGAGGAAAAAGATGTAGAAGTATTAAAAGTTTCAAAAAAGAAAAGTTTCCAAATGATATTGGCAATAAATCTGGATGAAGTGTCTTTCAAATACATACCCATACACACCACACAATTTACTTACCTCACAATTTTAGAATTTTAATGATAATGACAAGATAATGATATTATCTACAAATGAAAAGATACGTCAAAGATACAATCATACGTATCTTAGATGCTTTTTAAAAAGCATCAGTTGGTTTATATCTGTTTTATTCATCCTTGAGACATTAGGTGTGTGATAAATTTTTACAAAATGTTAGCAGGCTTACCTGGGCTTTGAAGTCTTTGGGTTTGAAATGACTTAGTTTCCTGTTGCTTCTGGTGTTTCTTTGTCTATTGCTCCTGGATTCTTATGCTCATCCTATGATAACAAAATATTAAAGATAAAATCATAAATAAAAGCCTCTGCTTCTACAGTGCTTGTTTATGGTGAGGGTATTTTGAGGCAAATAAAACCTAACTATAATCCAATAGATCAAACTGCCAAGTCAATTCAAAGGCTCCATGACAACTGAACTTTCTGTCATGCAATGATTTTTTTCCACATTGTTCAATGCAAAAATAACCTAATAGCTTTTCTCCTGCAGCTGAAGAAGCAGTTATGTGGTTATTCTCATGTTTTAAAATATCTTTAAAGGCTGCACCTGTAGATGAAGTTTCAATAGTGTGTAAAAAAAAAAAAAAAAAACACTAACCAAAGAAAAAATAAATAATGTGGTTTACTTTCCTGGGGCATAAACTAGGAAAACACACTGCAAAAATAATATATACTAACATCTATTTTAAAAACAATACAATAATTCATAAAGCCAGATTTTTGAATAGGAAGAGGCATAGATGCCCACTGGGATGTTTAATTTGCATATCACTCGCCAAAGGGCAGCAGAGGTGCTAAGGGTGATTTCTGGAGGAGAGTATCACCTATGAAATGACAAAAATTCATGGTGTGTGTCTAGCTCCCTGCTCCTAGTAACTAAGCAAAACTGTTACTTGGCTGATTTCCTAATAAACTACAGGTGGGCGGGTGTTGAGGTTGTGCCATTACAAATCATCATCTGTTAGATCAAAGTGCAGAGGGGAGAACGGCAGGTGTGCAGTACTAATAGCTACTTTTATCTCCCCAGTCACTTAATAATTGCTTCTGGTGGCTTCCGTATAGCAGAGCATTTCATGGACTCCGAAAGCATTTTGATGAAGCTTAATGTGTTCATGCTGGCAGAGTTCTCATGTGCTAAGTGTAGGGTGTGTATGTGTTTTATTTTCTAATGAGACAATGGTGTAGCAATCAGATATGGGGAACCACTTGTGAGTAATGATTCATGTTGCTCTTCCACGAACAAATATTAAGATTTGCCTTTACGTTTCTCATCTGATTCTGAAAATAAAAACAAATATATTCATTCAATTTTTAGAAATACTTCCCCATATTTAGCAGTTGTTGATATTTATCAAATGCTTTTTGTATGCTAGCCAGATACTGCTCTAAGCTTTTATATAATAGTTTTCACAACAGTCCTTTGTGTGGATCATTTTATCGTTATAATCAATATTACCATTGTTTATAATTTTAATCAAATATGGAAGAATAACAGGTTTAAAACGTTTGCTCTTTTTCTTCTTAAGATTTTATTTTTATTTATTTGAGAGAGAAAGAGCAATAAAGAGTATGAGAAAGAGCATGAGTTGGGGAGGTGGAGGGGGAGCGGCAGAGAGAGAGAGGGAGACAGAGGTCACCTAACGAGCTTCCTGATGTGGGGTTCAAACCCAGGACCCCACGATCATGACCGGAGCCTAAAGCAGACACTTAACCAACACACTGAGCCACCCAGGCACCCTTCCGTTTTCTTCTTGAGAGACTTAAAAGTTTAATTTGATTATCTTACTGGATGAAGAAAGCCTCTTATTGTTATAGGTAAATAGAAGACAGAGGCCAAGGTTCAATTTTGGAAGTTTTTGGTGATTGTCTAGTTGTATGTCCAATCATTAGTCATAGCTGAATTTTCCAGTGTACATTCTGATTCTGTTGTGAAACTTGGACCACATTTTCCTGTGTGTTTTCCCATGTGATTTTGTATTTTATAAAACTCACAGAAGATCTGGGAGAAGAAAACAGGATAAGGTACATTGTGAGATGTTATTCATATGATGTATAATGCCATGCACACACATGTAGCCCAAAACTGCAGAGATCTCGATGAACCTGAAAAAAATAATATGCCATTCCCATATTGCTTCCCAGTCCTTTTCTTCCCATGTAGGCCAGGTAACCCATGTATTTATATAATTATTTCTGGACTTCCATGAGATTGTTTCTCAGATAATGGCTTTCTTGGCATTGGAAATATCACTACATCTACATCATTCTAATATCCTGAGGTGCAACTATTAGAATATGTGAGATTCAAAGTGTAAAACAATCAACATTTTACTTCTGGAGTTTCTAACATGAATTAACATAAATATGAAATCATTTTTTTTTTTTTGGATTTACTCCTGTATTGGAGGCAATGAGATGAAATATAACAATTTATTAGAATGTATAAAAATAGAAAATCTTTTAGAAGTTATGGAAAACATCACTTTTTCTAGTTTTTGCAAATGTCTAAACATTTTATTGCAAATTTAGCAGTTTAATTTCAATATAATTTTTAGAAAATAAATCATCATTGTTCCCATATATTAAGCGTGAGATTTTGACCCAGTGAACATTGATATATTTACGTGCTTTAAAAAGTTTAATTCATCCTTATTTTTTGGCCTGTCTTCAAGTATGTCCCTGTGCTTACTTTCCAACTGTCCAAATTGACATCTACATTTTCATGATACATTTAAGAAGATGGAGTCGGCTTGCTGTCTTGAGAAATCACTGCTTGTAATTCCACCAACTGCCATCAGAGGACAGTGATACCTGTTTCAGGGATCGCTGGCCCTTACCAAAACCCACCCTCGCCATCCACAGTGGTTGGATTGCAGTTGGGATCACGGCTAAAAATACATTTTACAGCCTCTCTTAAAAGTCAATGAGTCCATATGACTAGATCTCATCAATAGAATGAGAGAAGCAGTGATATGAATCACCTTCACAGCAAGGCTTTTAAGATGAATATTTGTCTCCTCCATGTTCTTTCTTCTCTTTTGCTGGCTGGATGGAGCAATTAAAGGGGAGCCTCAAGGCGTAAAGAGCCTGGTCATTGAATATTAACATTAATATTAATGCATCTCTTATGAACCAGAAATAAACACCTTTGACTGTTACCTAGAAAGCAAACACCCATTGCATTCCAGCAATATATTTCTAAGTTTTTGTGTTATATTTATTACCTCATTTAATATATAATATCTACTGCATTTATTATAGCATTTCAATTTAACTTAAGTATCACAATGCCAACATACGAAACATAGACTAAAATGATAAAGACTTCCCCAAAGCAAACACAGAGATTCAGAAGGGCCATTTATTAACTCCAATACACAGATAGAAGTCTGGAGCATTATGGTAAAATGTTCTGAGAATTTCTTAGGATTCAGGACTGTAGACTGCTGTGATCACTTAGCATACTTGTCATGGCAAATGAGTACAAAATGGTTGCAAGTGTTTCATATATTGGCCAAACTTGATTTAAATGAATTAGAACCTGTCTTATCAATAAAATTAAAACATTATTAAATATAATGCACAGCAATATTCAATAGGAAACAGTTTCTTCATATTTTTAAACATTTGATCATCTTTGCCATAGTGACCTATTAACTTCCCTTCCTGTACTACCATGCCTGCTTTCCTTCTTCCCTCTTTACCCCAAACCAAAAGTTTGGAAATTTAATATGAGTTCTCTTTTCCTTCTGTATATTTTGATAATATTAAATTTAGAATTTTTTTTTTTTAAAGTATTCTCTCTGCCCAGCGTTGGGCTCAAACTCATGGCCCTGAGATCAAGAGTTACATGCTCTACCAAATGAGACAGCCAGGTACCCAGACCTTTTTTTTTTCCCCACAAAGTATTTACTTATGGACTCTATCAAGGACTAAAGCAATTCAATGTACTTAACATTCCTAATACTATACTGTAGGCTTGGAAGATATATGTATTATGGACAATGTATTGGAGAAAAGGAGAAAATGTATTGACGTTAGCATATCATTCTCCCACCACACCCTGGAAGACTAGGAATAGCTTCATGTTTTAGTTTATTGAAATTGACAGATCTCAATGGTCCTTTAAGATGGCAGATGTTTTGTGAAAATGAGAAGATAAAAGGGGATAATCAGAGAAAGTGAAGAGAGAGTGGCTGGAGCTGACAGAAAGGGAGATCCTTCCATGTGGTAAGGATGCAGGAACTGAGTAGCTCCTGTCCTGAGTAGTGCCCCACCTCCTCCTGGCAGCCAGGTGAGAGGTGACAGGAGTGTACAGAGCTATAGCTACAAGGTGCCTGTAGAAGTCTGGACTTGCAGGACTGGTGCCCCCAACCTCCACAAAGAACTCTGTGCCCATGCATTGCCCTTACAAGCTTGAGCTTTGACCTCAGTGTATCTGTCAGGCATGCCAATGGGCACTGGAGGGCCTCTTAGGCTGCACTGAATGATAACATTCCTTCTCTGATCTTTGAATGACCATTCAGTTTTACCCAGTCACTTGTGATATAGCAAAAGAGATCAGTATACAATATAAAAGCTCTATATTGACCTTGCTTTGTTTTTAAGTTATAGACAACTACTATATTTAACAATTTGGCTATGTAGGATATTAACGTCAGGGGAAGTGGTGTGAAGGACATAAGGAGAATTTATACCATTGCGTGACTTTCTTTTAGATCTAAAACGAGTTCAAAATAAAATGTTAATAATTAAAAGATGCAAGTCCTCAGAAATCAGTCTTAGCCTGGGAGCCACTTGGTTTACAACATCTTAAACATCTCAAAGTCTTTTTGGTCTTTATTTATAATAAACTATAGGAATATAATAAACTACTAAAATATGAGTTTATTAGGATGGAGTTATCAAAAATGCTTTTTGTTAAACTTCTTTATTAGCAAAAACACTATCATGAAAATTGTTTTAAAAGATATCCTGTGAAAAATCAACAAAACTACATTAACAAAGACTCCAGGCAAATCAGGTGTTTGTGTATATTGTGTCTGTTGAGCAGAGTTGTTGGTTTATTAAAAGAAGTAGAGAGGTTTATTAAAGAAGTAGAGAAACGAGGAGTTTGTAAGGGAAGGTTTCAGAGGCAGATGAGTACCCGTGGAGAAGAGGACAGAGGGCACTCTGCTCTATGCAGGAGGCTGACATTTGCCTCTAGGTATAGAAGTTGATAGCAGTATGTGATGGGAAATCAAACTCATTTGTAAAGAGAGACTTGCTGGTGGTGTTTATGACTCTAGGTGTTTATGGAGGGAGGGAGGGATGGGTTTTGGGGTAGAATTGACTTTAATATGAAAAGAATTAAAATTCACTGTTATCACAACAATTAATTGTCCAAAAACCACAACTGAAGAAAATTTTATATATAATAATAATTATGCATATATATAGCATATAGACATATAGATGTGACAAAGAGAATGCTTGGGTCAAATAATCAGCTTAGACTATCCTAGCGTGAAAATAGGACCCTTACTAGGTGGACTATAGGTGAAGATATACTTGGCACCCAAGGTTAGAAGAAAGTAAGCCTGGTTGGTAACTCATTTACTTGGAAATCTGGGAAGCCTAACTCTTAGAGACAGGCATCCCGGGATTTTGACTTGGCTCCTCCCACTGTCTCTTAGAACATTGGTTCACAAAGTGTGGCCCCAGGCCAGCTCCACGTCCTACACCTGGCAACCTATAAGAAATGAACTACCCAAGACCTCCCGGATGCAAGACTCTGGAGTGGGAGGTACTTAGCACAATGTGCCTTAACAAGCCCACCAGGGGTTTCAGAAGTATGAGAACTTCTGTCTCAGACAATAAGTCACCTGCTCTTACAACCAAGGAACTTGACTCCACAGACATAGCTCACTCATTTTTAGCTTTCCTTGTGTACCTGTCAGGTCTACCTTATAATATGAATCTTTTAAAATCTAATAAGTTTGCATGGCTTTCCCTGCAAATCCTACCAGAATGACAGAGAGCATTTTGACCCTGTCAGTTGTTAACATTAGAAAAACTGATGGTAGAAAAGTAACAAAATTGTCAGTTGTTAGAAGATGCAAAGAACTGGGGTTATTTTCATCTGTGAAGTAACTGATTGAATTGACAGCACACCAAAAGTTTTGCAACAAGTTACATTGCACATTGGATGGAGTGAATTAATTTAGGAAAGAGCTCAGTACACTGCCATACATAAGCATTCCTAGCAGGACTTGACTTGCACCTGTTAGACTATTTCAAAGGACAAAAATGCCTGCACACTCAAGCCAGAAAATGCTACTCCCTGCCAGGTCCACTGTGAGGTAGCATGGAACTGGTAACTTCCAGACAGGTCAAAAACCAATCCTTTCCCCAGCGTGTCACTTAAAATAACTAACTTTTTTTTTTCCCCCTTTTCTGGAAGGAAAAAGGATCAAGCAAAGAATCTGTTACTCTTTTTCTTTGTGTTTGCCAAGCAGCTGTATTTACAGAAATCAATGGCCAGATTTCTTAAATCTCGATTCCTAATTGAATAGTTTGGTGGTCTAATGATTTTAGTTTGCGAAACTTGCGAAATGCATAGGCCAAAGTAGCTTGAACCTTTTCCCTCTTTCTTCTTCCGTGTTCTCATTATTTATAATGAGTCTTCCCAGAAGCCTCTCTCCGCGTTCCTCACTGAGTGCATGGACACTGGTAGAACAGGGAGATAATCAACTCCAGGCCGGGACTGAGCAGCAGCGCCAACAAGCTACTCATGACTCCAGCAGATGTTTCTGCTTTGGGGGCCCAAAGAAATTTTATAGGGCTTTTCCTCCCTTTCAGGGAAAATTGCCAGAACAGTCAAGAAATGGGAAATATATAGGCCTGCTCACATTTCCAAGTTGGGAGGGATATTATGTCCAGTAAAAGGAATCTTGGAGAGAGGAATTCCTGAGGACACCATCTCACAACAGCTATGTAAAATGTTCACCAGAAGAAAGACGAAAAGCTCGCTTGGCTTCAGATGTTCCTGTGTATTGAAAACTGTGTGCATGTTAGAGGACTTAGAATTGATATCTGTTTATGGTAAAAACACACCTGGGAGTCAATCAGGACCATCCTCCCCACCCCCACCCCAAAAGTACTACAGATGTAGTACTCCGAATTTCTGTATTGACTTTTTCATTTTTTTTCCCTATCTTTCTTCAAATAATTCAAATTGTGAGTCCACTGAGGGAGAGAATGTTTTGCAGAAGGTCTGTAAGTCTTTTTCACAGTCTTTTAAATTGCTCATGTACTCCCTGGTATAATTTTGTTCCTGAAAAGGACAAAAATAACAATTTTCCTGGAGTGGGAAGAACAGAATTTCAGCTATCTCAGAGGAATTTACTTCATTCTGATGGTATTGTTGGATCTTTAGACAAGTCTATGAATACAATCATGTGATAAATATCAGAGAGAACTGGTCACACACAGCTTATGGGAAGTGAGACCATGGATCTGTGCAGAGCTTTAGCTCTGGGAGTTAAAAGTTTCCCTTTTAGAATAAAGTCCAGAATGCAAGGGGGAGAGAAGCCTACTAATCCACTTGTTAGATTTGTTTCTGTAACGGGTGGTAAAGAGGATCAGTGTGGAGAACCAGGCTGCTATAATTCACCATGCTTTTTTCTGTGTCACAAAGCTGTCTGCTGGAAGCAGAAATAGCTAATGCAAAGCCATCCTGATAACTCTTAACGGGATTATTGTTTTGTGATATTATATGCTCAAAGCCATGTATACACAATTACTATAGGGAACATGATTAACTAGAAATAGTATTACAGTCCATCTGTTTAGTCACTCAGATTTTCTTATAATTAGTCCCAGCTTATGTTCTGTTTGCCTGAAAGAACAAGAGTGGCTGTGGAGATGATGCTGTTGAGGAATTGTTCTCTGAAGGAAGTGTATCACCCACCTATTGTTCTGTTAGGGCAGTTTCCATTTTAAAATCCATTAGCTAGTTTACTGTGAAAAACGCGGTCCCAGTAAACCTCCAGGAACCTCCCTGTAATCTCTGAGAGGAGGCAATCTCCACCTGTTGTGTGATCCATAAGAATCTATACATTGCAGGAGTCTAAATTAATTATTTTATTTAGGTTTAATCGAAGTTAGCATTTGCAGGATGAGTAACACTTTGGCTCAATTGAAAAGGGATAGCCCACCAAACTGGGGAAAACATGTAGAAAGAGTGGAAACTAAAGCATTCTACATCTGAAAACTAAAATTCATATACGTAAATAGTACATAAGTGGTAGGGAAATGAAAGGAGATGGAACTAGCTAGCTATGCAGAGACAAGATAAAAAATGGACCTCCAAACCATGACAAATGGATTAGAAGAAAATGGATTAGAAGAAAAGCAAACAGATTTTAAGGTGGCTAGTTGCAGGGTTGGTCCTGGGACATGATGTTGCCCCAAGTGGGGAAGTGTAACAGTAAGATTAGAGGGAAGCTCTCTCTTCCCTCTACCCAGAGGTAAGGAATATTTAGGATTTTTAATTGATTATCCTTACTCATTGACTAATACGGAAATAGTAGAGAAGGAAGTCAAAGATTATTCCTAGTTCCTGGCTTGAGCAATTGGTTGGATAGGAGTATGATCCACTAAAACATTGGCAGGTATGAAGGGAAAGATGGGCTTACTCTTAGGTCTTGACTATAGGGCAGTTGTTTTTAGGCATCCCCAATGTGTTTATGAGTTTCCAAGCAGTCTATGCATTTTCTTTTCTATGACATCCATACAATAATTAAAGGCAATCTGAGGGAGGCTCACTCCCAGTGCCATACCCCCTAATCACGATGACTCCCTGAATAGTCTTCTGGGCAGAGCAGTTACTTCTGTTGCTCTGTGATGCCCATGGGTACTTTCTGAAGAAAATGGGAAGGGTGCTTCTTCTCTGAATTGTTGCCAAATCATCATGAATTATAATGATGCTATTCAACTTCTGGCTATATGCCTTTTTTGTTAGAATTTCAAAACTAGGTGAAGACAGATGGAGAATAAATATTGTCTCACTCCCTCCATTGTCTTTGATGTCCCCCGGTGACTTTGACTTTCCTTCTTTCCAGCCTAAAACACAAAAAAAATACACATATGCTTACATGAAAAAAATACAAATATCCACAGTGGTCACCTGCTTTCCAGTTCTGCAAAGGGCAAGGACATGAATCTTCCTTTAAGCTAAATTCGGAAACCATGCTGAAGTATCAACACCATATGGGATTTTTATTCCATGTAATCATGGATTATGGAAGAAAGGAGCCTTGCAGTTAATTTACACATGGTGCCTTCTCTAATGTATGTATGAAACACAGGGACACCTGTTAAATGCGGATTCTGAATTCATGATTCTGTTGCCAGAACTCTGAGCTTGCATTTCTAAAAACTCTGGAGTGGTTTGGAGGTTGCTGGTCTGCAGCCGGCGCTTGGAGAAGCAATGTTCCCTCAGAGTAGGCATGAAGAAAAGAAATCACAGGCATTAATTTACTGCAAGACAATGCATTCCATGTTGCTTATATGTTCAGTTAGTGACAGATTAGAAGAATCAACTTCCCTAAATTTCACCCCTTTGTCCTTTGGGCCACAATCAGCAATATTTCCCTCCAGCCGATCTTCAAACATCAGTAATGTCTACATCTCATTTTGGAATCTAGAGAAACTCTCTGGTACTCACCAAAGGGGAAAAAAATTCTCTTCAAAAAAGGTGATGACATCCATATTTGCTAATATTTTGGAGTTTTGTTGCTAATTAAAGGTTAATTACCTACTATTTTGCTATCACCCATGACACTGTGTGGTGATTTATTATACCTTTGAACACGTACATATAACAAATTTCCATAGGTAAAGTAAGCGCTTCATAGAATATGGTTTCACACTATTAGAAAAATACCTATAAAATAAAGTCTTTTTTTTTTTTCCTTTTAAAGATAACTGAATTCAAAGTTTTAGTTTAAAATTTGTTTTAATACATGGATGGAATTTTTCTGGAGGCAAAGTACTCTGATCTGATCAGACAGGAAACCTTCCTTCTCCTGTTGTCCTGCAAATGTACTTCTAAAAGGGGGATGTTAATGAACCCTAAATCTGAGAGATGCCAAAAACTTGGGGTGCTGAAAGATAGTGTAGTTCAGCAACGCAAACTAGATTGTGGGATTGCTCCCTCCAACTGAAACATCTGGTTACCAATGTATACCTGGATTTCTTTAAGTTTTATCCTCCTCCTGACCCCTCCCTTCTTAATGCCGCTGCTCAGGTTTAAACATGTGCCGGCGGAAAAGCAGATGGACTCCACTCAGAGGCTGGGAAAAAGCCAGCAAGACTAGTACAAGGTACTCCTTTCTGACCCTGAAGTAACTGCAAACTTGATCAAAAGGGATCTTGCTCCCTAGGGAGAAGAGATAATGCAGTCTTCTTGCTGGCTGGAAACATGTCCTTTCCAAAGGTGGCCACCTCAGCTGAGCTTTGTGAGGGGAGCTCTCTGCAGGATGTGCTGAAGCTATCAAGCCCATATCCCCTGGAATGTCTCCTAGGACTCAAGCACTGGCGGGAGAACAGAAATGAAGTAGCTGTTTCCAGCGATTTACAATTCTTCTAAATATGAGCAGGAAAACGTGTGGAGACATTTTAGCTCAGCAGGGTCCTCAACTGGGCGTTTTAGAGAAGTTTCCATTGCTTCTGGCTGCATCTTGTAATTTTGCATCTCAAAGAATGCCCTACAGAAACCTTTCAGGAATACTAAATTCCTTCAGAGAGAGAAAATCCCTCTTGTGTTAAAGAGCAACATGTAATATTTATTAAAATCTTAAAATGTCTTCCCCAATTTAATATCTGATTCCAAAACAACAACAACAAAAAGCCAACAGTTGAACCAGCAAGTCAAGCTCTGGAAACGTATATTCTGTTCATAAATCAAAGAGAAGAGATTAAACAGCCCTTCACCTCTATCTGAAAAGTTTGAGACGGCTATAAAAATGGAAACATATTAACTGTGTCTATGAAAATTTATATGTATATATAGCTCTAGGTTAAATCAAGTGCTGGGCTTAATGTAGAATATAAAATACTCATCATTTACTTTCTTTTTATGAGAGAATATGTTTTGGTAGAGGAATTCATTCAACGTTTGATAATATACTCCTTTATTTGAGACATGTGAATAGCTCAACAGGGAGGGAATTGATAGCTGCTATGAAAAAGCAAAGACTTAACATTAGTTCATGGGAATGGATCCAAAGTGATTTGAATCTGTGCAGAATCTCTGTAAATAACCTATAAGCCACTGCAGAACAACAGAAACACATTTTAAAAATTGTTTCAATAAAATCTAAATACAATTAGCTAATCATATATATTCAAGGACACATATATAATTATACTTGGCAAAAATTAAGTTTATTATTATTAGTTAATATACACTATAAATTGATTAAAAAATTCTACATATTTTTATGGAATTACATATTTTAAACCAGTAAAGACATTTAAAGATTGCCTAGATCATATTGCTGTCTGGCAATGGTTTGATGTATAAATTGAATTATCAGGCCTACAGTGCTTTTTCAGATTGGAGAGTACATACCATGTATACTGAAGACCCTATGCTATTCATTGGCTGTTTACTTTTAATTATCTTTTTATAAGTCTATAAAATAATGCAACTGCATATCCTAAAGAAGAATGGAGAACTGATATCCTGTGGTCCTAAATAAACCCTCAGACACATTTTGTTTGGTAGCACAGTATCGTTATGGTTTTGAAAAAGTATACTTGCATTAGCTTTAGCATTGATTTTCTATTTTTTAGAAGGCTGTATCTTTGCTTATTTTCTTATTTGTAGCTGCTTCACACGTTTAAATTACTTCCCTAACACTTGAGGGCATTTGAGTTGCAATATGGCTTTATTTTCAGACTTCAAATGTTATAATCCTTCCCTTGATATTACACACTCTTTGAAAGCAACACAGTACTTCCTTGATTTTTCCTAGCACCAATTATCACAGTTTCTTAAGTAAATGGATATTTCTTTCATTTATTCATCTAATCCACAGATCTTTACTATGTACCTGCTCTATTTTAGATAACATACTAGTCAGTGAGGATAAAGATGAACAAGACAGACCTAGTACCAACTGTCATGAATCTTAACGATTAGATGAGGAAGGATTTGTTTACTGATTGGCAACATGTTCCTATCTTAAATCCTCATCATTATAGCTTAGACAAATAAGAAGATTACTATTCTCTTTCTAGAAGAAATGATATAAAAGTACGTAAATGTTGTGTGCTGAACTGTATTCCCTCACAATTCATATGTTGAAGTTCTGTCCCTCACTACCTCAGAATGTGGTATTAGGTTTTAGAGACTGAGTCTTTAGAGAGGGAATGTTAAATGAGGACATTAGAGTGGGCTCTAATCCAATATGACTGGTGACTTTTAAAGAAAAGAGAATTTGGAAATAGACACTGAGGGAAGACCAGGTGAAGACACTGGAAGAAGACAGCCATTTACAAGGAGGAGAGAGCCTCCTCCCAGAAGAAACCAACCCTCCTGGCATCTTCAACTTGGACTTCTAGCCTCCAGAACTGCAAGCAAATAAATTCCCTGTCTATGGTACTATGTTGGTACAAGCAAAAAAAAAAAAAAAAAAAAAAGGAGTACATTTTGTTTTTGTTTCAAATCCTGAGAAGCTTAACTTTAATGATTGAGTCCAAATTCAAGTAGAAAAGAAAGACCACAGGGGCACCTGTGTGGTTCAATTGGTTGACTGCCTTTGGCTCAAGTCATGAGCCAAAGACTCACACCAGGCATTCTGCTCAGTGAGCCTGCTTCTCTCTTTCTCTCTTCCTGCTGCTCCCCCTGCTTGTGAACTTTCTCTCTCTGTAAAATAAATAAGTAAAATCTTAAAAAAAAAAAAAAAAGAAAGACCACATTGGCAATTATTTAAGAAGTGTCTTTCAGTATCATAGGTAAGTGACCTAACAACATAATTTGCAGAGGTCTCTTTTGGTTATCTTATTTGCCTTAATCAGTATGGCACCAAAGGTTTCCAGTTCTCTAATGATCCAGACCTGGAGATTCAGGAAAGAAATTTAGATAGACACAGCTAAACCCTAAAGTGTGAGGGCATTGAGAGAGAGGCATTTGAACCAAGATGTCTTTTTGAAGATCTTATATTAAGAATAATAAAATCATGGTGGGGTGCCTGAGTGGCTCAGTGGGTTAAGCCTCTGCTGTCGACTTGGGTCATGATCTCAGGGTCCTGGGATCGAGCCCCGTATTGGGCTCTCTGCTCAACAGGGAGCCTGCTTCTCTTCTCTCTCTGCCTGCCTTTGTACCTACTTGTGATCTCTCTCTCCCTGTCAAATAAATAAATAAAATCTTAAAAAAAAAAAAAAAAGAATAATCAAATCATGGATGCCTGGGTGGCTCAGTAGGTTAAGTGTTTGCCTTCAGCTCAGGTCATGATCCCAGGATCCTGGGATCTATTCCTGCATCGGGCTACTTGCTCAGTGGGGAGCCTGCTTCTCCCTCTGCCTGCTACTCCCCCTGCTTGTGCTCCCTCTCTCTTTCTCTCTAACAAATACAAAAATAAAATCTTAAAAAAAAAAGTATTAAAAAAAGAATAATCAAATCAAATAATCAAATGCTTATAAAAAGATTTAGCCCTAAAATTAATTAACTAAAGAAGTAAAATATCAAAATAAACTAAATGTATCCTGCCATCAAATAACATTTTGCAGAAGTGTATTTATTTGTATTAAAAGATATTCCAATATGAGTATTAGTGAAAAGGATCATATAAGATTAGTTCCTAATTTTTTGAAGAAATAAATGACAAAATAAATGAAAAATAGTAAGAAATATGTGTATCAACATATGTCACAATAATCTCTAGGTGATGGTATTATAATATTTTTCCTTAATCTTGAATCTACATTTTAAAATATTTCTTCAATAAATGTGTTATTTTATATAAAAATGGCTCAAAATGTTATCTTTTAAATATATTTACATTTTTAAAGTTTAAAATAAAGTTTTAAATGTAATAAGTCAATATTGTGATTACATGCTTTGGGGAGGACAATCAAGGAAATTTTTTTGCATTTGTTTTTATTTTTGTTTTTGTTTTAATGTAAGGTCTCATATAAATAAAAGACACAGTGTAGAAAATATAGTTGATGATACATTAACAGAATTGTATTGTGACTGATGGCACCTACACTTGGGGTGAGCACAGCATAACATATAGAGAAGTTAAATCACTCTGTTGTACACCTGAAACTAATGTAATATTACATGTCAACTATACTCAAAAGAAATAAAGATGTAAGACCTCATATAAATATAATTGACTGATCTTTGGCAATGAGTCAAAGGTAAGACAATGAAGCAAAGTTAGTCTTCTTAATAAATGATATTAGAAAAACTGGACATGCACATGCCAAAAAATGAACCTAGACACAAGCCTTACAGTTATCACAAATACTAAATCGTAATAGACATAGAACTAGGTATAAGAGACAAAAGTAAAAAACACCTAGAAAAAAACAAAAGGGAAAATTTAGGTGACCTTGGATTATGGCAATGACTTTTTTTTTTTTTAAGGTTTTATTTATTTATTTGACAGAGAGAGACAGTGAGAAAGGGAATACAAGCATGGGTAGTGGTAGAGGGAGCAGGCTTCCCACTGATCAGGAAGCCAGATGTGAGTTTCAATCTCAGCACCCTGGGATCATGAATTGAGCCAAAGGAAGACAATTAATGACTGAACTACACAGGCACCCCTGGCAATGATTTTTAAAATACTATCATTTTAAGGTACCATGATCCATAACAGAAAGAATTGATAAGCTAAACTTCATTGAAATTAAAATTTTTTTTAAAGATTTTATTTATTTATTTATTTATTTGTCAGAGACAGAGGGAGAGAGAGCGAGCAAGCACAGGCAGACAGAGAGGCAGGCAGAGGAAGAGGGAGAAGCAGGCTCCCTGCCCAGCAAGGAGCTCGATGCGGGACTCGATCCTAGGACCATGGGATCATGACCTGAGCCGAAGGCAGCCGCTTAACCAACTGAGCCACCCAGGCATCCCTGAAATTAAAAATTTTTGCTCTGCAATAAACAATGTCAAGAGGATAGACAAACCACAGATTAGGAAAAAAACAGAATTTGAAAAGATATATTTAATAAAGAATTGTTATCCGAAGTATATAAAGAAGTCTTAGCAATGACAATAAAAACACCAACAACCTTATTAAAAAATGGGCCAAAGATGTCAGTAGACAACTAACTGAAGAATATATGTAGATTACAAGTAACCATATAAAAAGATTTCCACATTAGGGGCACCTGGGTGGCTCAGTGGGTTAAAGCCTCTGCCTTCAACTCAGGTCATGATCCCAGGGCCCTGGGATTGAGCCCTGCATTGGGCTCTCTGCTCAGCAGGGAGCCTGCTTCCTCCTCTCTCTCTCTCTGTGTGCCTCTCCATCTACTTGTGATCTCTGTCTGTCATATAAATAAATAAATAAAAAATGTCTGTCAAATAAATAAATTAAAAATCTTAAAAAAAAATAAAGTTTCCACATTAAATGTCATTAAGGAGTTACAAATTAGACCACAATGTGATACCATTATGCATTGATTAAGATAGCCAAAATCCTGACAGCACCAAATACAGGCCAGGATACAGAACAACAGGAATTCTCATTCATGGCTGGTAGAAGTGCAAATGGTACAGACACTTGGAAGATAGTTTAACAGTTTTTTCTTAAACTAAACCTACTCTTACAATACAAACCAGCAATCATGTTCCTTGGTATCTACTCAAAAAAGTTGAAAATTTATGAAAACTCACACACAGATGTTTATGTCAGCTTTATTCACAGTTTCCAAAATTTGGAAGCAACCAGGATGTCCTTTGGTAGATGAATGGATAAATAATCTGTGGCATCCAGACCCTGGAATATTATTAAACACTAAAAACAAAAGCTATCAAACGTTGAAGAGAACATGGAGGGATGTTATATGTATATTACTAATTGTAAGAAACCAATCTGAAAAGACTACATGGTGCAAGATTTCAACTATATAACATTTTAGAAAAGGCAAAACTATGGAAACAGTAAAAAGATCAGTGGTTGCCAGGAGTTAGAGGAGAGACAGGTTTGAATAGGTGGAACCCAAGGATTTTTTAGGGCAGTGAAACTACTCTGTATGTTACCATATGGTATATACATGTCATTATATGTTCAGCCAAACCCATGAAACGTACTGCACCGATAGTGAACAGTAATGCAGACTGGACTTTGGGCTGATGTGTCAGTGTAGGTTCATTGATTATAATAAATGTACCACTCTGGTGGGGGATGTTGGTAATGCGGGAGGCCATTTTTTTTGTGGGATCTGGGGGTATATGAGAAAACTCTATACCTTCCACGGACTGTTGCTATGAATGTAAAACTGCCCTGGGATTGGGGGGAGGGAAGCAGTTTAGTCTCAAAATAATATAGATTATATTGTTTTGAACATTTAAAATCATAACTTCTAAATTCCATTAAAATGGAACAAAAAATTCTAAAATTTATATGGAACCAGAAAAGACCTTGAATAGCCAAAGGAATGTTGAAAAAGAAAGCCAGAGTTGGTGGAATCACAATTCCAGACTTCAAGCTCTATTACAAAGCTGTCATCATCAAGACCGTATGGTACTGGAACAAAAACAGGCACATGGATCAATGGAACAGAATAGAGAGCCCAGAAATAGACCTTCAACTCTATGGTCAACTAATCTTTGACAAAGCAGGAAAGAATGTCCAATGGAAAAAAGACAGCCTCTTCAACAAATGGTGTTAAGAAAATTGGACACCCACATGCAGAAAAATGAAACTGGACCATTCCCTTACACCCCACATGAAAAAAGACTCAAAATGGATGAACGACCTCGATGTGTGAAAGGAATCCATCAAAATCCTTGAGGAGAACACAGGCAGCAACCTCTTCCACCTCAGCCGCAGCAACTTCTTCCTAGAAACATCACCAAAGGCAAGGGAAGCAAGGGCAAAAATGAACTATTGGGACTTCATCAAGATCAAAATCTTTTGCACAGCAAAGGAAACAGTCAACAAAACCAAAGGACAACTGACAGAATGGGAGAAGATATTTGCAAATGACATACCAAATAAAGGACTAGTGTCCATAATCTATAAAGAGCTTAGCAAACTCAACACCCAAAGAACAAATAATCCAATCAAGAAATGGACAGAGGACATGAACAGACATTTCTGCAAAGAAGACATCCTAATGGCCAACAGACACATGAAAAAGTGTTCCATATCACTCGGCATCAGGGAAATACAAATCAAAACCACAATGAGATACCACCTCACACCAGTCAGAATGGCTAAATTAACAAGTCAGGAAATGACAGATGCTGGCGAGGATGCAGAGAAAGGGGAACCTTCCTAAATTGTTGGTGGGAATGCAAGCTGGTGCAACCACTCTGGAAAACAGCATGTAGGTTCCTCAAAAAATTGAAAATAGAGCCACCCTATGACCCAGCAATTGCACTATTGGGTATTTACCCTAAAGATACAAACATAGTGATCCAAAGGAGCACGTGCACCTGAATGTTTATAGCAGCAATGTCCACAATAGCCAAACTATGTAAAGAACCTAGGTGTCCATCAACAGATGAATGGATAAAGTAGATGTGTTGTGTATATATATATATATATATATATATATATATATATATACACACACACATAATGGAATACTATGCAGCCATCAAAAGAAATGAAATCTTGCCATTTGCGACAATGTGGATGGAACTAGAGGGTATTAGGCTTAGCGAAATAAGTCAATTGGAGAAAGACAACTATCATATGATCTCCCTGATATGAGGAAGTGGAAATGCAACATGGGTGGATTGGGGAGTAGGAAAATAATAAATGAAACAAGATGGGATCAGGAGGGAGGCAAACCATAAGTGACTATAAATCTCACAAAACAAACTGAGGGTTGCTGGGGGTGGGCATCGGGAGAGGGGTGTAGGGTTATAGACATTGGGGAGGGTATGTGCTATGGTGAGTGCTGTGAAGTATGTAAACCTGGTGATTCACAGACCTGTACCTCTGGGGCTAATAATACATTATATGTTTATAAAAAAATAAAAAATATATATATTTTTTAAAGCCAATGAATCCTTAGTGTGTTCCTGAATATATTGGGGAAAGCTCAGTGTGAGTCCACCAATGAATATAAATAGTAGTAATTTGTTAATAATGCTAGAAAATGAATCAAAGATGGATAAAACATTATCCTTCTCTTCCCTAGTAGAACATACTCTTAGTAAAAAACTAGGACTGTAACTAAAATTGGATGTGATTTTCCTGGATTACATAATGGCCACATCCTCTGTAGTCCAACTGTATGTTCTCCCCCATTTCATTCAGTGATATTTATGCTGTACCCATTTATATCTGTCATTTCTTCCTTATACCATCCATTTAATGTATCCTTGCTCCTCAATTCAGCAAATATTTATTGAGCAAATTACTCCACTAGTTCTGCAGATTATGGAAAAATTAGACAAATATAAACATCTGTATCACAAAAGCAAATTGTAGAATGTGCCAGTGACATAGGAGAGTAATCAATGCAATTCATAATGAGAAAAATAAAGTGAAGTTTAAAGGCATGTGGAAAGATTTTGAACTTTTGAAGGATGGAAAATATGTCAGCAATAAAAGTGGGGAAATTATGATATAAAAATAGAAGGAAAGTATAGGCAAAGTAATAAAAGATAAGGGAATATGGCATATGTTCTAGGTAAAATCAGTAGCCTATTTTGGTGGGAGGGAAAAATGAAAATAAAGAAGCCTTGGGAAAGAAGATTGAAAATGTTAATTAGGATGTGTGTGGTTGAACATGATGAATATCCCAGGAGTATTCTTGGTGCAGAATGTAGCAGTAATGGAAAACCAGTAAAGGAACATAAGGCATAAAGTGATTATTTAGGGCTATGCTTAGGAAGATTAACTTGGTCACATTTAAAGAAGGATGAATTTGTAGCAGAAACACTTGAGTAGTGTGACTTATATACTCAATTTGATACACGATGCAGAAAATTCACATAAATTTTTTTTGGAAATGGAATCATATTTAATTTTCATATTTGTAAAAGTGCTAAGGTAATCGATACTTAATGCAATTTTATTGAGAATTCTTTTGTCAAGCAAATAGGCTTAAAGAACTGTGCTCTTTTATTTATAAAATTAACTTGTATACATTAATTTAAAGCTAATTAAATATACAATGGAGTAAAATCAATTTCACTGATGTTTACAACCTTATGTTTTTAAACAATATTTTAAGGTACAAAAATTATGAAGACAATATTTCTGTTGGTGAGTTTAGCTTGTTCTGTTTTGGGTTTAAAAGTCCTTGATAGCAAGTAATTTGTGGAATATATATATATATATCTCCAATCTAAATATTTGGATATATCCAAATATTTAGATTGATCAATTTAGATTGATCAAATTTTGGACTAATGATATCAGATAATATAACATCTAAAAATCATTGTGTTTTACCTCTTTAAATGTTTACTCACACTATACATAAGGGACCATGGACAAATTTAAGTAAAGTATAAAGGGCTAAAATAACAAATGTCTCTGGTTTTTTTCAATAGAAAAACAATGAACTTGACAATGCCTACATGAGAATAATGCAAATTTACTGTTCTCTTTAGAAGGTGATTGTGCATAAGAATCCCCTAAACTTGTCCCAAGTGTCTTGATTCTGTATTTGCTGCATCACTCAGTGGGCCTGTGACTGATATAAGGCCAATAATAGCCATACAGAGTACAATGACTTTACAGAAAAGAAATGTTTTATATACTGACCAAAATATAATTCATATTCTTTATCCAATCTGTGAATCCTGAATATTTGAGAAAAAACAGAATGGGCAATTAAAAGTCTAGATAATTGTAACTGAGATTTTCCTCAAATCTTAACACCATTTTGCAGGTTTTCCACATAGAGAATACAACAGCATAACTTACTCATGACTAGTGTTTTGAAGGTCTTGCACTTTTTCAGAGTAATCTTTTTGTTAAAATAATTAAGCTAGACATTGAGTCAGCGATTATGGCTTATAGCAACAGCTTGATACAATTGATTTTTTTTTCTCCTATTGTTGACAATAGGAAATGGTATAGGATAACATGATGTTTGTTTTCTCTGTTCCTTGTGGCTCTTTTTTTTTTTTTCTTCAAAGCTTTATCTTTTTTTTTTTTTTTTTGCCAGAGTAGAAAAAGTTCATTGGAAAGGTAAAAAAATTGAGAAAAGTATGAAAGAAACACACAGTGTTCTTACCACCTAAATGTTTAACTATCATCCACAATTTAATTTACCTTTGTGTTCTTTTGTACATGTGTAAATTATTTTTAAGAAGCTAATACACTGTATATGGTGTCTTTTTCTCTTTTTTTTTGTCTTTTTCTCTAACATATCCAATACAATTTAAAAACTATTATTAGCTGTTATTGGCTATTATTGTTATTGGTTATTATTAAAAGCATGCTATTAATGATGAGACACAGTGCCAGAGCTAGAAATATTTTACTCTATTTAAAGTTTCAAAAAGTTGTAGATTTCCCTATTATAAATTTTCCTTATTGCAAATAACAAAACTATCTCTAAAAATACATAAGTCAAGGCTTTCCTGTTTTCTAGGTTAAAATATTATAAGTACCATTGTTAAGTCAATTATTATAAACATATTTCAGTCTCTTGATAATTTTGTCAAGGAAATTTTAAGAAGTTATATCAGTTACTCCACTGGGGCAGAGAGTGAAATTATTTGAATTGTAGCCACCTTAGGACACCATTAGTTTTAGATGCAAAAATTTTTTTTTCACATTATCCTACTTTTTTTGTTAATGAAGCTAAAAACATTCATATGTTCATGGGTCATTTACATTTATTCTTTTGCGAATTTTCTTTTAATGCCTTTTGCACACTTTTCTGTAGGGGCTTATGTTTTCATCTTAAAGATTTGTATGTTTTCATAAAAGATTAATAGTGTTATTTGTCTGCCACATGCATTAAATTATTTTCCAGTTAATATTGATTTTTTAATGTATCTTGAGATTATTTTTGATATGGTAAAGTTTCATTTGTAACTACTCAAATATCTTTTTTTTTTCTTTACATTTTTGGTTAATATCTTTGCTTAAAATAGTTTTCAGGTAAATATTAAAGTAAATATCGTACCTTGATTCAACACATTATGGTATGGATTCTAAGTGCCTAGCAGTAATATAATCAAAGTAGACATTGTAGGGGAATTAAATATGCTGTGTCTGCCCTTAATCTCCATGTATTTTATTATTGCTCTTGTGTACTCATTACATCGTAATAGGCATAATTTATAGTCCCTTCCCCCCAAAAGTTAACCTTGCTGAAATAAAGAGGGATTTTAAGTGAGTCCAGGACTATCCTAAGTCTCTGTTTTACAGACACTGCTTTGACAGGCTCAGATAATCCTGACCAACATTAGCAGTTTATAGTGGATTCCAAATATCCTGCCCTATGAGGCCTGAAATGTGTCATACTATTGTCAGTTCAAAGCCCTATATGCCACAGTGGAACACTGAGCTCATAAGTTTATTCAGATCTACAGCCATAACCTAATTTTCACAGTATTTTTACAATCTGGGTCTTGTCTGCACCATGATTAGCATTTTAGTACCTTCATGAAAATGCGAGGTTCACTGAATGATTAGCTCCTTGGCTGGGCTATTTGGCTAGGTTATGGTGGTCTTGTGTTCAGGTGGTCCAGCTAATGTGGCACCAGTGTCCTTGGATCCTGGCTAATAATTTGAATATCCATATTACTGGGATCACCTAGAACTACCGCTGCCTACCTACCTGTTTCTGGGCTTTGATCGCTGACTATTGTCAGACTCAAATTTCTGAATCAGAAGCCTACTCTATACAACAATCTGTATCTAATTCAAGACCAAGTTGAAATTAGCCCCACGGACCACAGTGCTAGTTACCTCCTCTCTTAGCAATGAACTGAGAGTTTAATACTCGATAAGACCATTTGAGTGCAATGCATTTAAGTAAATTTCAGAGAAGGAGTATCAGAGTAGGTGTTGGTAATGTTTTTTGCAGGGAGGGCTTTTCCAGAAAAATGACATTTGAACAGAAACCTGTACGAAGTCTGGAGTTAAGAATGTGAATATCCTAAGGAAAAAAATCCCAGGAAGAGAGCAGCAAGTGCCCAGGGCCTTAAGGTGGAATCATACTTGGAGTGTTTGAGGAACAGGAGGATTCATATGATTGGTCCTGATTGAGTGAAAAGGAGAGCAGCTGGTGACATGATGAGGTCAGGGAGACAGCAGGACCAAGCCTTGTAGAGCTTGGTAGTCCTGGGAAGGACTTCTGTTCCCACTCTAAGTGAGAAGGAAGCTAATAAAATCTTTCAACAGAGTAGTGATATGATCAGATTTATGTTTTAAAAGGATTACATTGATTATTACAATAAACTCTAGAGGAGCAAAAACAGGAAGGACATCCAGAAGGCCATAGCAATAATCCAGGTAAATAATTATAGAAAGCTGGGAACACTTTCTTAGTTCGTATGGGCCACTATAATAAAAAACCACTGGGGCACTTGAGTGGCTCAGGCAGTGAAGCCTCTGACTCTTGATTTTGGCTCAAGTCATGATCTCAGGGTCATGTGATCAATCCCCACCTGGGGCTTTTGTCCTGGCTCTGCCTACTTGAGATTCTCTCTCTCCCTCTTTCTCTGCCCTTCCCCACCATGCTTGCACTCTGTCTCTTTCAAAAACAGAAACAAAAAGCACTGACTGGGTAGATTAAAAGCAACAGAAATTTATTTTTCACAGTTCTAGGGGCTGGAATTTTGAGATCAGTGTGCCCGCATGTTTGGGTGGTATCCTTTCAGATTGCAGACTATTTTTATGTCTCCTCACAGGGCAGAAAGGTCAAGGGATCTCTGTGGTGACTATAAAATGACTAACCCCATTTGTGAGGCTCTACTCTCATGACCTAATCAGCTCCAAATGTCCCATGTACCAATCCCATCAAGTTGGGATTGGTACATAGGACTTCCACATATGAATTTGGGTGCTGAAAAACAGGTGCTAACGCTGGATTCAGATGATGTAATTGTATTATGATTATATTTTGACAGTGGAACTAACAGAAAATACTGGTAGATTAAAGCAACATGATCGACACCTCCAGGATGTTCAGAGCGTTACCCGAGGTGCAAAGGTGTCATTAACAGAAATAAGCTTTTAATTCTGAGAGGGGAAATAAAACACATGGTTCTGGATATGTTAAGTTTGAATCATTTATTAGCTATCTAAGTGAAAATGTTGAGTGAGATGTTAGATATATGAATCTGGAGTTCATAGGAAGAGATTTGGGTCAGAGAAGTAAATTTATAAATCTTAATATAAATTGTATTTAAAACCACGAGAATGGATGAATCATCCATAAAGTGAGTAAGAATAAAGCAGAGAGCAAGTACTAAGTGAGCTTTCAAGCAAAGGAGCACTGTGAGAAAGTAGGGGCCATCAAAGTAAGAGAAGGATCAAGAAGCATGAGAAGGAGGTATTTCAAGAACAATGACTGATCGGGTGGCTTAGTGGGTTAAGCCTCTGTCTTTGGCTCAGGTCATGGTCTCAGGGTCCTGGGATGGAACTCCACATCAGGCTCCCTGGGAGCCTGTTTCTCCCTCTCCCTCTGCCTGCCTCTTTGCTTATTTGTGATCTCTCTCTGTGTGTCTCATATAAATAAATAAAATCTTAAAAAAAAAAAAAAGAACAATGAGTGATCAGTTATATTCAATGCTTGGGATGATTCAACATATTCACCTAGAATTAGCCACTGCCTGCACTTTGACCTTTTCAAAAGCTCCTTTTAATGTAAATTAAATTTTAAAAATGAAGATTTTTGTATTAGGGGGATAAACTATTTTTGTTTATGCTTACCTGAAGAGGTATATTTTTAAGAACTTATCTTTTGACTGTGTTGTTAAAAACAAAGTAACAAACAAAATCTTAATACGAACAAATCACAGCACAGCTGTTATTCCACTAATGAAAGATACAAATGAAAAGATAGAAATTCAGAGAAAGACAGGTGATCAAGAAAATTTATCGAAGGTTAAGATTGGAGTACCTTAGCCTAAACACCAAAAAGTCTAATTTATTTGAAAATATACAATAAATAAGAATAAGATTGATGGGTTTGTCCAAAATTTCTGAATTATGTCACTTAGCAGGCACCCTCTGATGTTTGGAAAATGATGCATTTAGTTGCAATAAAAATACAAACATGAACACATACATACACACAACCTGATTATTTAAAAGCATTTAAAAGATGTAACCATGCATGATTCAACCATCATCTTACTTTCCCTCATTCACATAACATTCTCATTTTGTCTTTATCCAATTTAGGTCAATGGTCTGTTCTGGTAATCAATCTTTTGTCTCAGTTTCTCAGTTCTCTGGCCTCTTTGCTCTTTATGATGCCCACCTGGAAAATATCAAAGCTAATTACACAAAACTCTTTGTTTATATCGTCCCATTATCTGTCCAGCTCAATGAGCAGTGTTGGAGGAAAACTTACAGCCATTCTTGTGTATTTCCCTTAAATTCATGACCCTGGGGGGCTCAGTTGGTTAAGTGTCTGTCTTTGGCTAAGGTCATGATCTTGGGGTCCTGGGATCAAGCCCCATATCCATCCCACTGCTTGGTGGGGAGCTGTTTCTCCCTCTGCCACTTCCTCTGATGATGCTTTCTCTCTCTTTCTCTCTAAATAAATAAATTAATAAAATCTTAAAAAAATTCATGACCCTTAACACAAAATGAGTCCTAAGTGTAACCTGAACAATTTCTCTATTACATTTACTCCCCTATACAACGAGAGTCTTTCCATCTCTTTTCTTATGTTTTCAAGTGCCAAATAATTCCCTCTCTATCTCATTTTTCAGCTAATAGTAATGCTTCTGACTTTGTTATTAAAAGTCATTATTAAAAATCAGGTAAAACAAAACCAAAAACCACCACATGCACTTTTTTTTTTTTTTTGACAGATCTACCCACTTAATTCCATCTATTCTCATATCCATATACTTTGTTTAACATCTTGCTACAGTGAAGCTAATGTTTGTATCCTACCTAAGCTTGTCCCTTCATATATGTACTAGATCTCATCCCTTTGCCTTCTAAAATATATCAGTTTTTCAATTATTGCCATTATTTTCTGCACCAACATCCCTCTCTTTAATGGTCATTCTCAGCTATATGCAGTTATTTTGTCTATCTAAAATATATTATCTTGATTATACATTCTTCTCCATTGACTGCCCAATTGAAATCATAATGTCATTAATGAAATAGTTGTTTAAACTTGCTGTCTCAAATAATATCTCTTTCATTTTTCTCCTGAACTCATTTCAATCAATGTCTGGAAGGCAGATGTTTACTAGAAAAGAATATAATGGAAACTTCTGAAGAATAGAAAGGCTTTGTATTTTGTTTATTGGTACATATACATATAAATTGTCAAAATTCATTGAACTGGATTCTTAAGATCTGTGCTTCTTACCATACGTAAGTTATACCTCAAAAAAGGAAAAAAGATGGGGTACCCGGGTGACTCAGTCTGTTAAGTGTTTGCCTTAGGCTTAGGATCATGATCTTGGGTTCTGAGATCAAGCCCCGTGTCAGGCTTCCCAGTCATCAGGGAGTCTTCTCCCTCTGCCTGTCCCCCTACCCATGATTTCTCTCTTTCTATCTCTCAAACACATAAATAAAATCTTGAAAAAAAAATGAAAAAGATAAACTAGCTCTATTTCCCACTCCCATTTCTCATCAAACCAAACAAAATAAACAAATACATTCAAAAGAGCTGCTTAAGATGGCTAAGTTTTAAAAAGGAGAAACTCTGGAAGAAGTGTGAGAGAGGGCCAACCCAAAAGAATTGCCAGGTGACACACAGTTAAAACTGAGATTAAAAATCAGAGATTCTGGGGCACCTGGGTGGCTCAATGGGTTAAAGCCTCTGCCTTCAGCTCAGCTCATGATCCCAGGGTCCTGGGATCAAGCCCTGCATCTGGCTCTCTGCTCTGTGGAGAGCCTCCTTCCTCCTCTCTCTCTGCCTGCCTCTCTGCCTACTTGTGATCTCTGTCTGTCAGATAAATAAATAAAATCTTTAAAAGAAAAAAAATCAGGGGCGCCTGGGTGGCTCAGTGGATTAAGCCACTGCCTTCGGCTCAGGTCATGATCTCAGGGCCCTGGGATCGAGCCCTGCATCGGGCTCTCTGCTCAGCAGGGAGCCTGCTTCCCACTCTGTCTCTGCCTGCTTGTGATCTCTCTCTCTGTCAAATAAAATAAATAAAATCTTTAAAAAAAAAAAGAAAAAGAAAAAAAATCAGAGATTCTGATTTCAAAGTTGTATAATTTTGTCTCAGTGATTAGTTATCCAGATACAATGATAGAATAGGATACAACAGTTTATCCAGGTTAAAGACTTTGTGAATATTTAGGTACGGGATTTACCCAGTGGAACAAGTGAAACAATGGAAGAGTAATCGAACGAAAAATGTCTTTTAAATGTCCCTGGAGAAAAAATGTGATTGGGGAAACAGAGTGAAAAAATGAGAGGGCATTTTGGTCAGATAGCAGCATATTGGAGTGTAAGACGATCATAGGTTGACAGCCATGTATGCAGAAATGAAAAGAGCACTGGCAATAGAGTATGAAATCTCTCTCACTAGTTAAACTACTCAGAAAAAGTCACATTACTCTTCTAATGCAATTTTATCAGCCATAGAAAAGAACATCCATTGCCTCCCATATTAGTGACAATGTTGAGGTAATTTATACAAAAGCAGTTGGTGGTCTGTTAAACCTCATGGAAATATGAGGGATTATCAGGAGGCATATTTTACTGTCAAAAATCTAGTGTTAACTTTAATTATTATTTAGGAAATGAATCAGGTCATTTATTGTAACCATTTCTTAAAAACTAGTTTTTATGTGCACTTATACATGTCTGTCAAAATGTGTGTGACTCAAAGCTTTGCCAGAAAGTCATTCATTTTATTGAGCTAATCAAAGGAAGGATTTAGATTTTAGCAAGTATACCTTTTCCTTTAAGATATTTGCATGAAACTACTGAAATCCAGTAGCTTTAATTTTAATCAGCAATTCTTTGAGAAAGTTCTTTAACAAAAACCTCACAGCAGATGCTCACATAATACAAAATGTATCCATTAGCTAAACATTAACACAACACAATACATTAACTTGATGTTTTCTTTGATTAACAAACACATTTTCATAATATAACAAACTGCTGTGATTTTATTGTCACAGATGCATAATTTTGTGTGTGTGTGGGAGGAGAAAATATTCAATTAAAGGTCCTGATTAAAAACTAGCATCTCATAAACAACAAATGATTTCAGTTTTTAAAAAATTATTTGTCCCATGATTTGTATTATGTTAGACAAAATGTGAGCCCAGCTAAAAACGGTATCATAAAATATATTGTATTATGAATGCTATAGCTTCTATTTTGTCTTTTTCCTTACATGAAAAAGGCACGTGTTAATGATGCTTAAAATTTTTCTTGCAGCCATATTTTAGAGAATTTGCTTTACTATAGGTCTTATGAATCAAATAGTTTTATTCCTTTTTAATTTTCTCTTTAATGAATATTCTTTTTTTTTTTAAGGTTTCATTTATTTGTCAGAGAGAGAGAGAGAGATTGAGACAGAGAAAGCACAGCAGGAGAAGCAGAAGGCAGATGGAAAAGCAGGTTCTGGGTTGAGCAGGGAGCCCCATATGGAACTGGATCTCACGACCTTGGGATCATTATCTGAGCTGAAGGGAGACACTTAACTGACTGAGCCATCCAGGTGTCCCATGAATATTCTTTTTATAAACAGTAATATGGTACTTTGAGGCAAGTTTATGGACCTCTTGGTATGGATTAGTTTCTTAGGGCTGCCGTTAACTAATTACCATAAGCTGGGTGGTTTACAACAACAGACATTTATTAACTCAGTTCTAGGGGCTAGAAGTTTAAAATTAAGGTGTAGGCATAGTCATGCTTCTCTACTAGCTCTGAAGCATAGTACTTCCTTACCTATTCCTAGCTTTGGGTGGTAACTATTAATCCCTAGAGTTTCTTGGCTTGAGGATGCATTGTTCTAAAATTGGTCTCTGTTGTCACATGGTCTTCTCTCTATGTCTTTGTGTCTTCACTCCTCTTCTGATAAGGACACCAAGCATATTGGATTATAGCTCACCTAATTGAGTACCCTTATCAAATATCTTAACTTGAATACATCTGCAACAATTCTATTCCCACATAGTTCTCATTCAGAGGTACAAAGAATTAAGACTTCAACTTATCATTTTTGGGGACACAATTCAACACATAGCATGTCATGTTGAATTTGTGGGAGGTCAGTTGCAGAGCTACTTAGCAGTTAAAGTCAGAATGTAGAAAAATTACAGTTTGACTTGAAAGGATCATAAACTGCAACACTAAAATATGACTTTTTGGCATAAGGATTATTTTGAGCTGGTTATTTTTGAGAAATGACAGATGCAGGAGAACTTTTGAAAACCTAGTTACCCTTACATTTATAAAATAAATCTCCATTTCTAAGAGTTCCTTGTGTTTTGTTTTGTTTTCTGTATCACCAAGAAGAGGATAACTAAATCTTTAGAAACTTTCAGTGGAGAAGGCAAAGACTTAAATCTGCATAACAACTTTTGTTTAATGTGCTTTGCATGACAACCCACCACAATTGGCTTCTGCTTCTCTCCCAACATCTTCCTTTGTTTTTAGTTGAAGCTGGTATTTAATATAGTGGCTTGGGCTGTTTCAGAGAGTTGCTCAGTTTTCCTGGGTGTTCTGCAAGTGTGAAGGAGGTATATATGTTAGTAAGCTTTTTTCCCCTCTCCTGTTAATCTGTGTTTTTATTTGTTTATTTTGTTTTTATTACAGAGGGATCTCGGCCAAGAATTTAGAAGGGTGAAGAAAGAATGATTTTCCTCCCCTACAGATTCAGCTTTTAAGTATGTTACCTGAAACGGGATACCCCCCTTGGTGGTATTGAACCAAAAACCAAATATTGAACCAAAAGACAACCAAGCCAAAGAACAGGGAAAGGAAGGGTTTTACTTGCAACAAATGAAGGAGAACAAGGGATACTTCTCAAAATAGCATCTTCTTAAACGACAAAATTGGAGGTTTCAGGCTAAGAGTGCATACATATTCATGAAAGGACTTGTGCAATGGGGAAGTAAGCATGGAATTGGGGCAAAAGTCATCTTAAAGGGTCAGTCCAGCTTGAAGTCATGAAGGCTGGCAAGAGGTTCATATCATCAAGTCCCTGGCTTTAGTTGGTCTAATATTTAAGTGCTAACCCAGGCTTAAATCTTGCAAAGATAACTCAAGAATGTGTGTCAGGTCAATCTTTTATTTTTGAACCAGTACTGGGGGTTTTATCACTAATTTATTGTCCACGATGTGAGTAGGGTGATCTGTTAGCCTTATAGTGGCTGATAGTTCTTATATTCATTTGTTACCTCAAAATCATTATCTGTTGGGGTCTATTTTGCATATTCTGGGAAGCTATACAAGAAATCGGCTCTGGGCAAGTAGTACTGGTTAGGCATGGATAACAAGATGACCGGGGACTTAACTGACTTATGTCAAGAAAGTTTTCTATGGACCTCTAAGTCTTTCTGCTTGCTTGTAATCTTTGAAAATTCCCCAGAATTTTCTGCAAGATAAGGATCAGAGTAAGCAATATCTGACATGAGGCTTGGAAAGTCACCTATCCTCTCAACTGCCAGGACTCTAAAATGGGGAGGATAATTTTTTTAAACATTTTATTTGGAAACTGCCGGGAATGGCCAGCAATCCCTGTACTGATGGATGAAAGATTACTCCAGACTTTGCTGGGAAAGAGAGGAGAAGGCAAGGGGATCAACGCTCAGAGATGTAAATCCTTTGCTCGTCTTTGTTACCCCTTTATTGGTCCTTCAGAATACTCACAAATCCTTTTCAGTGTTTCTCAAGCATGGGATATGTGACAGGGGTTCTTACTGAAACTAGGAGGACCTGTTCATGGGAAAGATACCATATGCTAATGTGTGTGTTCTATGTGTTCTGCTAAACATAGCCTAAGGGACAATGCATACAGCTTTTAGATTATAGGGAGGCTGAAGAAAGCTTAGAGGAAGGCAAATCCCTCCTCCCTCCCCCACCACCTGGCATTCCAACAGCAGAGTGGTCACACAGTCCTCAGTGTTCCAAAGGCCTACACCCTTCTCTGAAAGCTTTCCTGCCCTCAGTGGCCTCTGTGTTACATTTTAGCAAGCCTGGTATCATGGCTGACTTCATGCTCTACATTAACCCCAATAGAAACAATTATAGCATCACAGGAAGTTATAAAAACAGTGGAGAGGTCTGATATACCTTTTATCCAGTTTCCCCAATAGTTACATTGTACCTAGTTACAGCATTATGTCAAAAATTAGGAAATTAATACTGGTAAAACATGTGTAAAGTTCTGTGCTATTGAGCTTGTGTAGAATCCTATAATTACCAATGCAATGAGGATAAAGAACTATCCCATTCTGATGAAGACCCCCTTACCTTAGAAGACTGTAAATCCTGTAAGAATTTAAAACAAATTCGATTTTCCTGAAGCTGACAAGTGGAAAAAAAACAAAAACAAAAACAAAAAAAAACTTAAGAGTTTGGTTTACTTCTGGTATGGGAAGATCAGGAATGAAGTTTTGTAAGGCCAGTCTCTGACCATGCAGTCAACAAAATTTACTTCAATACTTTGAGCCATGGTTTGTTCATTTTTAATCTAGTTTATAGAGTTATTGTGCAGATGTGAAGATGAATGGAAAACTGTGACCTAGGATCTAAAACACAATTTCTCACCTTAGCATTTGCTGGCCCTTAGTTAATTGTAGCAGACCCAGCGAGTGTGTGACCACCACCCATCTGACTTCAGTCCACACTCCCAACCTGAGCAAATCCTTTTTATGTTGCATGCTGCCAACTCTGCCCCTTTCTCCCCTTTGCTACAATTTGCAAAAGTACCTAAACCACCCTGTAGAGACAAGCAAAGTTCATGATATTAAGTCGAACAAAAAATGTCAATGGAAGAGAGTAATGACCCCTGGAACACTACTGATTTACTATTTTGTCTTGTCATCACTTTGTATTTTTGTAAGTAATCAAGTAATTAAGGCAAAATTATATTATAGGGCACCTGGGTGGCTCAGTTGGTTAAACAATTGCCTTCAGCTCAGGTCATGATCCTGGAGTCCTGGAATGGAGTCCCACATCAGGCTCCCTGCTCAGAGGGGGTCTGCTTCTCCCTCTAACCTTATCCCCCCTCTCATGCTCTCTCTCTCTCAAATAAATAAAATCTTAAAAAAAAAGAAGACAAATTTATATTATAATGAAATAGCTACATGGGATGGAACAGAGAAAATAACTATAAATTATTGTTTTGGGACTACTCAAATGTAATAATCTAAATCTATCTCACACTCTCTATGAAGTATTCAACAAAGTCAACACAACAAAGACTATAAACTCTGTGCTTAAAAGTACAAGAACTGAAGTTACTCTACATCTGTTATTATTATTATTTTTAAAGATTTTATTTATTTATTTGACATAGAGAGAGCACAAGTAAGCAGAGCAGCAGGCAGAGGGAAAGAGAGAAGCAGACTCTTCTGCTGAGCAGGAAGCCCAATGCAGAGCTCGATCTCAGGACCCTGAGATCATGACCTGAGCTGAAGGCAGCCACTTAACCCACTGAGCACATATTATTGATTTAAAATCTGTTACACTTAAATCTGTAACAGGCATGTATTATGGTTGTGAGAGTACTTAATCTTAAATTGAAAGACCAAGGCCTTTTTTTTTTTTTTTGTAATGCCTACATCATTTTCTCATAATTATTATTCTGCAGATAACTATTTTAACAGAAAATTGTTGTTTTGACATATTTTTCCCCACCCACCCCCAAGAATTCTTGAAAGATAACTGGAAAACAGCATAAAGACATTCTTATTCCAGAGTTAAATTAAGAATATTTTTGAAAGGTTGTAGGTATTGGCATAGATAATTGGCATAGAGTCACTATAGCTTTCATATGCACCCAATCATTGATGACATCGCATTTCCTAGGGAGCTTTTAGAGACACTTGGTATCTGTTTTTGTGTTTAGATTCAACTATATGCCTGCTCTCCAGGAAACACTCTGAATACAAGGTTGCCAAATTTACCAAATAAAAATGTAGGAAGCCCAGTTAAATTTTGATTTCAGATAAAAAGCTAATGATTTTTTTAGTGTATGTCCCAAACATTGCATGAGACACACTGCTACTAAAAGAAGAAAATGTTGTTTACCTAAAATTAATATGCAAATATATGTCTTATATTTATCTGTCAATCCTAACTGAATGCATAGATCTTTACCCCTAGGGAAGTATTGCTATGAGTGTATCTTCTTACAGATACACAGGACACTGCACCCTCTGAGCTAACCTTCTCATGCAAGAGGTTCAACTTCCCAGGATCGGTAGATACTCTTAGAACTACTCCAGTAAAATCTCATTTTCTCCTAGGTTCACACCATTGTTTCTCTCTCTCTCTTTTTATTACCTGCACTTGAAGTAGACAAAAGCATCTCAGAAACAACGTAAGTTTTTCTTACCACTTACTATGTGACATTAGGCATCAAACACAACTAGTTATTTCTTCCAATGGTAATGTCTATGGTTCCCTCCTGATTAAGCATTCTGAGGGTCTAAGTTCAATTTCAGCATGGCAAATGTGCAAATTATATGATTAAAATAGGTGGTGTGGGTAAAATAGCCTAAGTACTATTGTCGTCGTTTCTTAGCTCCTATGTTTTGAAAAATCATAAAATGTTATTTAATATATTTTCACTTTTTATAATTAATATATTTGTATTCAGTCATTTTTAAAAATATTTATTTATTTGAGAAAGAGAGAGAGCATGCTTGAAGGAAAGGGCAGAGAGAAGGGCAGAGGGAAAAAAAGCTCAAGCAGAATGACTGTTGAGCATTGAGGATAGACAGGCCCGAGGCCAGCTTACCTAGGAGCTCGATCTTAGGACCCTGAGATCATGACTTGAGCTGAAATCAAGAGTCAGAGGCTTAACTGGCTGTACCACTCAGGTGCCCCTATAGTCATTCTTTTTAAGAAATCTACTGTGTTCAGTGTTACTTGCAACAGGCCAGAATTCAATTGAAAAAGTATCTGTAATTTAAAAGAAAAGTGTCTGTAATGTAATAGGGGAAAAATGTATCTAATGTGGTATTTCTACCACAGAGGACTTCAGATTTGAATTCTTATTTGAAAAAAAAAAAAACAAAACTCTTTAAATATTTGAAGTGCATTCATCACTTGTCACAAACTCCTTCTGTTGTGTTAGAATATTTTTTCCTTGCTAATATTCAAAACCAAGCATCCCAAAGTTCTTTCCTTGGGTTTTTCTAAGCATAGGACTAAATAAAATTAAACTTTTATCAGCCCCTATCCTTCTGTCTTCCACAGGGTTGATCACTGTGGATTATTTACCATGCCACTGTTGGCCATTACAGACCCACTACCTTCCTCTTGTTTTAATTATAGCATTAGAATTTCAAATGAAGGTTTCTGGGAAAAATAATTTCTTTTGACTAAAGTGGTTCCACAGTGTGACTTCTTGTCTATCTGTGGATTTCAAGGTTCATTTGCTTTATCTTCTTAACAACTCACTATTTTCTTTTTGTTCACCATGTATTAGAAAGTGACCATTCATAAACCACCAATCATAGTTTTCTCCTTTTCTCCCTCACTCTATGACCTCTCCTGTTTGCTCCCTTGTAGAATAAAACAGTTTTTAGCTATCTCATTGAAAACAAAAGCAAATCCATTATTTAAAAAGACACATATAAATAAAATGTATAAATACAAATGTGTGTGCGCACACTTGCGCGCACACGCGCGCGCGCACACACACACACACACACACATTGTTAGAACCGTTTCCCCCGGATTTGTATAATGTGAGTCCAAAGCTGCTTTAGATTTTTCCGGTAGGAATTACACACCAGTGAAGCTTGTGCTGCACTCTCTGGAGACCCTGTTCAAGCTCCTCTCATTAGGCTGAGGGGAAGAAAAAGCACCCCTTCCTCCTTCCCTCTGCAAGAAGAGGTGATGCTCCCAGCACACAAATAGCACCCTTCAAAGTCCTGCCTTAAATCTCTAGCTCTGATATTCCAGTTTTGGGTGAGGGGGTTAAGTATCACCAAACTGGTTTTGGGTATTTAATTTTTATAATTGGATGTGTCAGTCAATAATTGGAATGTTGTAATTATCACCATAGGTTCTGATTCTAAATATCTCATTCAAAGTGCCACTAAAATCTGATACACAGCATAACGTTAATTGGAACTCAGGAAATATGGATTGATTGACTCACTTTTTTTTAAAATTCAAAGTAAATTTGGTAGTCGCCATCATAAACATACATGAAGAGACACTGAATAACTATTGAGGCATTTAAGATGGTTTTACACAAATAGAACAAGGTCCTCTTCAAGTCAATATTTTAATAAAAACATACTGTGATGGATGCATGGGTAGCTCCATTGATTAGGCATCCCATTCAATTTCTTCTCAGGTTGTGGTCTCAGGTTCTTGAGATTGAGCTCTGCAATGGGCTCTTTGGTCAGTGGGGAGTCTGCTTGAGATTCTCTCCCTCTCCTTCTACTACTCCCCCTGCCATGTTCTCTCTCTCAAATAAATAGATATCACTTTAAAAAGAACTATACAATGTGAAATTTTAACAGATACACACTTAACAACTTTTTAAACTTTTTTTTTTACCTATAGTAAATTAGTTTCCTTAGCTATAAGCATCTATCTTTAATTTGTAAGAAGAAACTGAGAATATAGTAATTTCCTAAATGTGTTAGCATTAGGTATTGTGCAGTATTTTTAATGTATTTTGAGGTTAGACTATCTTTAATTTGTTCCCTTGGTTTATTTTATGATTCTATTCATAAATTTAGAATATAATTCATTTTAACGTTTGAAATTTCCTAGAGAATTCAGCATATTTTTTTTTAAAGATTTTATTTATTTATTTGACAGAGAGAAATCACAAGTAGACGGAGAGGCAGGCAGAGAGAGAGGAAGGGAAGTAGGCTCCCTGCTGAGCAGAGAGCCCCATGTGGGACTCGATCCCAGGACCCTGAGATCATGACCTGAGCCGAAGGCAGCGGCTTAACCCACTGAGCCACCCAGGTGCCCCGAGAATTCAGCATATTAAAGCAAGTTAAAGATTTATTTTTTTCTTAGTTAGATATTAGCTTGTTGTTACATATAAAACTCTATTGTAATAATAAAGCTTATCATTTTTAAAGTGTTTTATATACATCATCTTAATAGTTCCTTACAATAATTTTGTAAGGACAATATTAGCATCTGTGCCCTGTGAGAACAAGAATTTATAAGTAGAAATGTTAGACTTAATAATTTCATCTGATTCCTTTTAGTAGGAACTTTTTGTTGAAGTGTACTTACAGAAAGGTTGTAAAATCATAAATGTAGAGTTTGATGAATGTTTTAAGGTGAGCTCAGCCAGTTATGTATAACCTCAAAAGATCTCTGTGTTCTATTCCAGTAACAACCCTCTCACCTATGCCCAGGGCAACTACTAACCTGACTTCTAACACCATAGTTCTTCAACTTTACGTAAATGAAAACATAGAGTAGATTCTCTTTTGTGTTAGGTTTCTTATGATCAGCATTTTGTTTGTGAGGGGCATTTATGTTGGAAGAGAACCTATAGTTTCTTCATTCTCACTGTTACATTGTCTTCCATCATTTGCTTATACCAAGAAAGAATAAAGGGTACCGAAAAGAAAGGATAAACCCGTTGGTAAATATTTAAGTGCAAAGTGACAAATATAGCTGATCTAAAACACATCAGGAAAATAATTTAAAAAATAATTAAAATAATTTATAAAGGATGTAAAGAAGAAGTTCAAGAGTTTTAAAGTTCTAGCATTACTGAGGAAATTGTTAATATAATAATTTGTATTAGGCTCTAATTAGTTAAAACTGCATAACACTGGCATTGGCATTTAACTAAAGCGATTATTTGAGAAAGACACAGTGTTGAGCTGAGAAAATTATCTTTGAAAAAGTCTCCTTGAAAGTTTAGCAGTTACAAGCTGCCATACATATGCCATATATAACCATGTATTATTTATATAATGAATAACCATTTATTGTTCAATATTTAGTAAAGTATGTGCTAGGTAATGCTTATAAGCTTGGTAACAAAATAGATGAAATTCTATTTCATCTATTTGGTGAACAAAATACATGAAATTCTATGCAGATAACCTATATTTTTGGAGGAAGAAGACAGGAAACTAAGGATAATAATTAATAAATTATTCTATAGGCAATATGTATGAAGGTGATTAAGGATATGAAAAACACCTCAAAGTCAAGCAAGTCAAAGGGAATGGGAAATATCTTGTTGATGAGTAGTTACTAGAGGTAGATTTCAATGTTAAATATGGCAGTCAGGTCACTACTTATGAGAAGAAGGAGCTGAACAAAGTCTTGAAGGAGGTTAGCCACACAGATAACTGGGCATTCCATTCCCATTGAATATGGGAGATCATTTCAGGCAGGTGTAATGGCCAATGCAGACCTTAAGCTAAAGTAGGCCTGGTATGTTCTGAAAAGAGGAATGTCAGTAAAGCTGGGCTATTAAAACTGAGAGTGAGAGGTGGGGACCGAATTTCAGAGCGATAAGAAGGCCTGAGATTGTGTGGGAATAGAAGACAGTTCTAAAGACTCTGTTACTCAGACTGAAATGGGAAACCAGTGAAGGTTGTGAGGAGGGGCATCATCTGATTTCAGTTTTTAGACGCTGACTCTCACTACTGTTATGAGAACAGATTATAATTAAACAACTCTAGAATCAAGAAGATAAACTAGAAGACCACTACAGTAATTTTACCAAGATAGAATCTAACCAAGACTGCCTGCCTCAGTTCAAGGTGGCACCAGAGGAGGGCTGAACCTTTGAAAGACTTTTAGAATATTTCAAAAATATAACCAGTAGAACTTTGTAATGGATTGGATATGGGCTATGAGACAGAGAGGAAAACAAAAACAAAAACAAAAACAAAAATAAAAGAGAGTAACTTCAAGTTTTTGAGTCTAAGTGTTGAACTGATCAGGGGAAGGATATTAGAGAGGTCACTTTTGTTTTTTGTTTCATGCTGGGGTTGGTGAGGACTTTATCTGTGGATACATTGAGAATGAAATATTTATTATAAGCCCAGGTAGAAACCTCAAGTAGGCTGGTAGTGGATACACTACAGAGTTGTGTGAGTTCTGGACTGGGGATATATATTGGATAGTTATTGATGCAGAGATGATGTTTAAAGTCATGAATCTAAGAGAGATTACTTAGGGATGAGAATAAATTGTGAAGAGCATGGGATGAAAAACTGAGCCCTGGGGTATTTCAATATTCAGAATCTAGTACAAAAGAAAAGGTATCATCAAAGTATGCTGAGAAGAAGGAATCAGTGAAGTACAGGCAAAACCAATATGGTGTGTATTGATTTGGCTCCACAGAGAAGCAGATACCAAGATAAGATTAGATATACAAGAGAGTTTTAGTGGGGAAAAAAAAAAAAAGAAGAAGAAGAAGAAGAAGAAGAAGAAGAAGAAGAAGAAGAAGAAGAAGAAGAAGAAGAAGAAGAAGAAGAAGAAAAGGAGGCAGGCAACCAAAGGAAGCAGAGAGAACTTTCTCATTTTGATGGAGGTCTGAGCACTGTGAAAAAGAGGGGGAGGACGGAGGACCGAGGAGAAGAGTTTCAGAAGACAGAGCAGTTCTAAGAATGTTTCAGCCAGGTGATAGCGAATCCTGAAACTGAAATGGATTAGAGGAGTCTGTTTCTCCTGGATGACATGTTAGTGCTCATGCTATGTGCAGTCACTGGCTGGGAGCAGCCAATTGGAAGCATGACGTCAACACACAAATACAGGAGTGGATCCAAGAGTTCTGGGGCAGGCAGTTCCTCAATTGTGCTGCCCACACCAGGATGTCAGCATGGCACCAATATGGTATCCTAAGAAGCAAGTGAAGAACAAGAAGAAAGAGGAAGTGTGGAATTATGTGAAATGCTGATGAGAGGTTGGAAAAGGAGGAAGGCTAAGAACTAACAACTGGATGTAAAAACATGGTGTTAGTTGATGGACTTGATCAGAAAGGTTTTGGTGGAGTGGTGAGGAGTAAAGCTTGACTTGATTGGGTTTAACAGTGAATGGGAGAAGAGAAATCAGACCATGAAAACAGACTCCCTTTTGAAAATTTGCTACAAAGGAAAACAAAAGAAATAATGAGCAATCTCAGTGGGAGTGGGGTTAAGAAAAAGTTTTTTCTTGGGGTGCCTGGGGGCTTAGTGGGTTAAAGTCTCTGCTTTCGGCTCAGGTCATGATCCCAGGGTCTTGGGATCGAGCCCCGCATTGGGCTCTCTGCTAAGTGGGGAGCCTGCTTCTTCCTCTCTCTCTGTCTGCCTCTCTGCCTACTTGTAACCTCTATCTGTCAAATAAATAAATAAAATCTTAAAAAAAAAAGAAAAAGTTTTTTCTTTTGAAAGACAGAAGAATTTAGCAACATGTTTATACGCTGATGGAAAAATTCAGTAATTATCCAAAACACTTAATGGCCCTGTAGTAGATTGTGATCATATATTTTTCCATCTTTGTTTCCAGGCCTCTTGGTGATGCAATTTTGCTCCCATCAAAAGGTGGCATTTACTTCCTCAACTCCATTATCTGAGTTGACCTTGACCCAAAGAATACTACAGAATTGACACCATCCTTCTGAGGCTCGGCTTTAAGGAGTCTGCAGCTTCTGGTTTCACCCTTTTGGAACTCTCTCCATCATTTAAAGAAGTCCAATCTAGCTAGTGGTGGAAGAGAGCAGAGGCGAACTGAGGCAGCCCAGGCAACAGGTGGCACTGACCATCAGACATTTCTGAGGTTACCCGCTCTAGTCAGATCTCTAGGGGACTGCAGTGGATGAGTGCTCCCCACCATGGCAGCAGAACTGCCCACCTAACCCCAAATTGCAGATCCGAGATTCACGAGACAGAAAGAATGGCTGATTGTCAGTACTTTCGAGGTAATTGATACCTCAAGACCCAAATATGTTTTTGAAAATCTTACTCGACTTTTCCTTTGTATGTGTAATGTTTACATTAGATAAGCTAAGGAAAGTTCTACACACTAAATGCAATTTGTAGTTTAGCATGTCTATGTCTTAACTAGCTAAATATATTAATCTTTCAAGCTCTTTTTCCTCCAGATATGTGAAGACACTTTTATTGCCTTTGGTTGCTCACTTTTTTACACATATTCTGGTGACAGTTATAATCTACTATACTGTATTACAGACATTTCTTAATTTCCTGAGTGGGTGCAGCATTAAGAAGATATGTCTATTATGAAACAACTCAACTTAATTTTCTTTCATGGGGTCTGCCTCCCTCCTTCCCTCCCTCCCTTCTTCCTGAATTCCTACAGAATCCCTTCCTGAATTCCTGCAAAAGTGCGTTTTATTGAAGAGACCCAAATAAATTTTTAATTGACATAACAAAGGGTTTCTTAAAAATCAAAATTTAGAAAAATAATCTCTATAATATAGCTCTTGACATTAGAAGCTCCTGGACATAAAGTAACAAAGTAAAATTCTAAATTTTTTAAAAAACTTCTAAATTGCCTGATGTATGCTCTGATGTAGTTTTTAACAATTGTACAATATATTTCTTTTACTTACATTAATGGTGTACATATACTCTATCACTTAGCTGTATAAACTTGAGCCACTTAGCTATGTAATCTTGAATAAGATGCTTAATCTTTTTCTCCTTCATTTCCTTCACTTTAAGAGTGTCATAAATCTGGTAACTATCTTATAGATTTTTCTTAGAATTAAGAGATACATTTCCATATAGCCATAGAACAGATCCAGAATGTTATGAGCACTGAATATTAACAAGCATTATTGTCATACAATATAATATCTATTTTTTTCTCATTATCACTTTAAAATATTAGCTTTGGCAAATAATTCTAGAGAGCTAGCTCCTTATTAATTAATTTAGTCAAACATTCAGGCAAATGATATCCTTTATTTACTTTATATCTATGTTATCTGGAACCAAATACCTCTGAAGTCTGTGACAATAAGTAGTCACTGGATTTATTTTCTGCAGTAAAATCACGACTTCCACTGATGTCAAGTGGATTTAATTAATTTAAACTATAAAAATGTAAATGGAATTTGGGGGAATATTATAAAATGAAAGATAAGGTCATTAGTAATAGTTTCAGAGTTTATTATATTCAAAAATAATGTTTCTTGCAGATTGTCCAAGAAAGAAATAAAGTTACCATCTACTGCTCTCAAGAGTCTGGACTAAAATTTTGGGGAAAAGAGTATGAATAAATGGTTAATCATGATTAACCAGGTCTGTAAGAACTCATGACTTCAAGTTGTTCATATGGTAAGGTTGCACCACACATGTTATTATAAGGCATCTTGTGGCTGGTGTACAAGATTGCAATTCATACTAACAGATGTTTGGGAAGGAAATTATTTGTTTAATTTGTTTATGAGTCACAGGATTTTTGTCTGAATGTAATTATAGGAGGAGACCACAATTTATGAATGGATTGTATTCCAAAAGTGCAGTTATGAGTCAGTTGTTTGGGACTAAGAACATATTTTTATGTATAAACTAGGTTAAATGTTAGTGTTTCCCAAGCAAGCCCACAAATAGCTGCTTTAACCCATTATTTGGTGACATTATGTGCCTATTACTCCTCGGTCTCTGGAGAAAAGATTTGAGGAGAAAATGGCCTCTTCCTTTTCTGGCCAGTTTGTTTTGATTCCACTGGCGATAGCCTTTTCCCCTTTCCAGCTCTGCTTTTCCTCTGCTTTCTCAAGAGATCTCATAAGCTCTAAGCCACCCTGAAGAACTACAGCTCGGGTCTGACCCATTCTTGGCACAATTTATACCGTTCCAAAATTATCTGCTTCTCCTTCCACCAACAGGATCCATTTTTTTTTTATGTTGCTGATGTCAAGTTACAGTCAGAAAACAATGTAGCGTAGTTATTTTTTACCCTAATGAGATTAAAAATTATCCCAGGAGTATTTCTGACTTAAAACAAGGTATTTGTTCATCCAAATTACTATATTTAATGGGCCTTATGACTAACAAAATAAAGGGAAAAAACCCAGACATTTTGGAGCAATTTCATATTGGACTTAAGACCAATATGCAGACCTTTTACTGCCAAAAAGTCTGTCTTAGGACTCATTTCCTTTGATTAAATTTGTTTTTCACAACTTTTTCCTCTTAGCCTTTCATAAACTAACGTGTTGTCTAAAACTCACTTAGTAGTTCCCATTTTAACAATGGTAAACACTTTTTTTTAAAAAAAAAGAAGAAAAAAGAAAGATTTTCTATGTGTAGATATTGATTTCCCTGAGCATACTTTTTTCTTCTCACAAATCAATAGATGCCTATTTAATGCTATTTGTTTGTTTCCCAAACTGAGTAGTCCATTTCCTCTATAAAGAGGGAGTACTTATTATTTGGGATTCATTGTATGTCTGCAGCTTAGTTTGCCTAATAATTAATAAATTCCCAGTAAATATTTCATGAATAAAGAAAAAAAATAAAATTAATTTTTATTTTAAACATGCCACAACAGACACATAAAAGTACTTGAGTAGAAATAATCAAGTATGCTCTATAGATTAACAAATCTCTGTTTAGGGAAATGACTCTAGCTGTTCTATTTTTCTGGTAAGGATAAGGGTTAACTTTTGTTTTTATTATAAATAATAAATAGTCACTTTTTCCACCTAGAAAATCACGCTGATTTACTTATGTTGTAGAAAATACAAAGAACAAAAAATTAAGGAAGAAATGCTTTTGTTTTCAGGCAAAGCCCATAGGTATCTGACAGTCAGTTGGCATTTTAGTTGAGAAGAGGGATTTCAATAATAAGGTATCCATAAAATAGAGTTTTTAAGTCACTTAACACATGGGTAAATAAAATTGAAACACATGAAGTACAAAGGGGGTGCAAAACACCTGAATTTAAATATGCAACCTGAGCCTAGAACAACCCAAAGTTTTATCTGCTGAGGTAATGCCACAAAATGCAATAAACTTAAAAGAAATCCACACAGACTGTCATGTTGGATGTACTTTTCTTGAGTTTAAACAACTCTTCCCTTTCCAAAGCATTTGGGTGGCCCTCTCTGATTTACACTTGAACACTAACATGTACAACATGAGTCTGTGAGGTCTGGAGAGAACACACCACCATGCAACAGATGGAGCTGCTTGTTTATTATCAGGTATGAGTTAATAACATGCAGTCGTGTAAAGACTCGCCCTCAATCCAGCTCTTTTTAAGACTGTGCAGTGCTATTAAGTTCAGACATAAAGTGTTATGGCACACATTGATTTCTTGGTGGATTCTTTTCAAATGACTCATCTGCTCTTTATTTTCAACCATTCTTAAGTTAATCCTTTAAATGAAATTTCAACAGAGAATACTTCCCAAAGAACCCATGAGGATTAACTTCATTACGATAATAAATAGTTTCTTAGCTTCAAACACTTGCATACAATAGTGACTTTGAAAAATATTATTTTTGTACTGGTACTACAAATTAAAAAATGGTGTTACTTCACACATATTCATAACAGATACATTAGGAGTTGATGAAAACTTTCATAATGGACACTCTTACAAATCACAATAATATAAAAAGAGATTCCTTATTGTAAAGATTTCCGCTCAGTTTGTAATTTAACTTTCAATTTGAGACAGTTAACTCCTTTGAGTCTCAATATCGTTAATACATTAACTCCATGTGCCAAGAAATATGCAAGTGTTTACCTAGAGCGATCGGTAAGATCACATCTTTGTAGCTATTGATCTATCTATATAAATGCCACAAGAAGTAACTGGTAGTATTAATACTAATACATACTAGTATATATTCATCACCTATTAATAGCTGAAGATTTATACAAGATGTTTTAAGATGTTTTTGCTTATTGCATTATAACAATTCTGAGCAAAAGGAGTGAAAATTATTCCCATTTTACAACTGAGTTAAGCAGCTTACTTAAAGTCAGCTTGGGTAAATAAAATCATGATTGTCATTGGAGCAGAATTAAGAGCTCCCCCCCCCAAGTTATCGTTCCATAGGCACATTTTGTTGGATTTGCAGGAACAGCAGTATGAAAGGGTGAGCTTTAAAAAACTGATCTTGAACTTAGACTTATCAAACATGATCTATAAGCGCCCAACTCTCCACTACCAGATTCCATCTACTTAGCTCATCTCTGTTTTCATATATCTGTTCTTTCTGTTTCCATCACCCTAACACTTAAATTTTTTTAGTTCCTCTATTTGAAATCTATGTAATCTTTGCTACCGGTTCAATGGCCATATCTTCAAAACCTTCCACTATTATCTGAGCCCTCGTTAATCTCTCTTTAGCAGTAGTGTCATTACTATATTATTCTTTGTTTTATACTGACTGTTTCATTCACCTAAAAAAATAAAACCCATATTTTAACACTCCATTCTCTACCTTATTTCTATGTTTCTAATTATTTTCTATGTTTGCTTATATGTATATATATTTAAAATTTTAATCTATTTTCTATATACGCCCATATATATTTGTATCTGATATGACAGATATCACATAACAGATATCACATAACAGAACAACACCCAAAGGGGGTAAATTAATTGTCTTTGTCAGATTAGCAGAACCAACACGTTCTCATTTGTGTTTTGATAATACATATTACACAAAGCATAAGAAAAGGCACTAGCAATTTTAGCATCATAAGGTATTGACAGTCATTATTGGTCTATCAAAAACCATCCTCACATCCATTTTCCTTCTTTTATGATAAAAGAAAATAGATTTTATTCACAAACTGGCATTGATTTGACCAGTAAACAAATAAAGTATAAGCCACGCATACAAGAACCATTCCCCTTGACATTGATTAACTCAGGTACCAGCATGTGATTCAGATCTGGTGAATACAAAGTAAGAAAGTGTATGTTGAGGCATTTCCTGGAAAGTTTTCTCTATTTTAATAAAAGGAATAAGTTTTGTGGCTTTGTATGTTTCTGAGTGAAATGATGATGCCTAGAATTTCTGTAGCCATCTTATGATTTGAAAGGAAAACACATAAACAATGAATCTTGGAACACGGGAAAAAAATAAAATTAAGAGGTTAAACAAATAAATCAAATAAGCTCAAAAAAAAAAAAGAAGAAAACACACTGAGTTTCTAAATTAGCCATCTCGAACCCATACTTTCTCCAGAAATTCCGTAATGTAAACTAATAAATTTTATTATATGAAAGAATAAACATTACTTTTAAAGCTGTATTTGGTTAGGTCTCTGGTTACTTGTAGCAGGATACAGCACAATTGCTATAAATAGCCTAAGATACAAATATTATATGATTCCACTTATATGTGGAGTTACAATAACAGCAACAAAAAAATCAAACTCATAGATACAGAGAGAAGATTGATGGATGCCAGAGGTAAGGAATTGGGGATGGGTGAAATGGGTGAAGGGGATCAAAAGGTAGAAACTTCCAGTTATAAAATGAGTCATGATGATGTTATGGACCACATGGTGACTATAGTTAATAATACTATGTTAAATATTTGAAAGTTGCTAAGAAAGTAGATAAAAAATACAAAATAACTGTGGTAATGGATGTTAACTAGACTTAAATTGTGGTAATTTTACAATATATACAAATATTGGATCACTATGTTGTACACCTGAAACTAATGTAATGTTATATGTCATTTTAACCTCAATAAAAAAGAAAATTAAAGACAAAATGTAGCTTAACAGATACTTAATCTTACTAGATACTCAGAGTGATTAAAAAATATTTTAGGTTATTCCTTTCAGATGTGTAATAAAATATTGCTACTTTGGGAGTTTCCGCCATTCTTTCATTAGGTGACATAAGTTTTAATAAGTACTAATAAGTGCTATTAGAACTATAAGTACTATAGTACTATTAGAACTATAAGTTCTAGTAAGTACTAATCTTTGAAGAAGTAAAATAAATTGTTAATATGAAAGGAAATACCCTGAAAGAGTTTAACTGTTAATAGAAGAAATGTCAAATGAGCAAAACTATATCTTCCTAAGGAGAAGTTTGTATCAGTTGTTTATTACAGAATACTGTGAGTCTTTAAACGATTTACATAATAAAAGTATACATTTCCCCCTATTTTGGTTAAATAATAACATATGTTTCTACATAGAATGCTAAAAACTTCTGATTTAACAAAGCATTTACCATGATTACCAAACATTTCTTAACCAATAGAAAAAGATCATAAAGACTGTCAAAATAAGATGATCTTGATTTAGTCTCTGTTTTTATTTCTTTCCAAATACCAACTTGAGTTCACTTGTCCTATTAAAAGTGTGGGCTTTGAGGGAAAGATGAGCAAAGCTTTCCAGATTTGCTAATATAGCACATTTTGACAGGTTGCTGTGCATAACATGATTGATCATCAGGTTGAGAACAGAAATAAAAAGCAGAGATGAAATCATGCCAACCTGAGGGATATAAATGTTCTGTTAATCTTTTAATTATTTTTTTAATAAATTGAGCTGACTTTTGCTTTCTAGAGTTTATTTCACCACTTTAATATGTTTTACCTACTCAGCAAAAAAAAATGTTTAAAATTTTTAATATATTATCATTCAGGCCACATGGTATAGAAGATGGAGTGAACACATTATTTGGGATATTTAAATAATGTATGTATATTTCTTCCTTGGTTATAGGAACAGAGGTCTTGATTTTCTTCTCCTTGTGCTTTCATGTTTTGAATTTCCACTTATAAAGAGGAACTTGAAATGAGTTAGTTAACTAAAGCCACTGTTTTATGTAAAATTGGATATTATCATCGAATTCACATAATTATAAAACTCATCTTTACTAACATATAGAAAAGCACTTAATACTTGGCTTAATCTAGGTTTAGGAAACCTGAGGGGTTAACAACCTTTGTCTAGTGAAAATATCAGGTTTGTAAATTAATGAATAAATTATTTAAAAATAATATTTTCCAAGAATAATATAAGCAAGATGGCCAAATAAGACATCTCTTCTCAATAACAGCAATTTAGCATTCATCCACATACAAAAATGCCTTTGTAAGAGCTGTGAGATTCAATACTAAGTGCCAAGAGGCCTAGGAGAATCTCACCCACCTGGGCTTCAGGTAATAAACATAGACTTTAGTCCCAGCAGAGGACCCTCTGGTCACCTGTGAACAGCTTCAGCTTCTCTAGGCCACATGTTGAGAGCTCCTGGAGAATACTCTTAAACAATCACTTACAAACCAGAGAGAGCCCTTGTGGAAGCTCAGGAATCCAGTAGAGAAGTTTCTTTAGTAAGAGACTACTGTAAAAATTATCCATAAAAAATTGGGTTAGAAGACATGGATAAATTCCTAGAAACACACAACATACTAAGACTGGATAATGAAGAAATAGAAAATCCAAATAGATTAATAAAGAGTAGGGAGACTGGATCAGTAATCAAAAAAGTTTCAAGATATAAAAGCCTGGGATCAGATCGTTTCCCTGCTTAATTCTACCAACATTTAAAGAATGAATACCAATCTTTCTCAAAGTCTTAAAAAAATTGAAAAGGAGAGGACACTCTCAAATTCACTTATAAAGCCAGCTTTACACTGATACCAAAGCCAAATAAGGGCTATGCAAGATAATAAAACGACAAGCCAAGATCCCTGATGAATATAGATACACACAGGCAGAAATTCTCAACAAGATATTAGGAAAACAAATTCAACAGCACATTAAAAGGATCCTGCAGGATAAACAAGAGGACTTATCTGTGTGATGAATGGATGGTCCAACATACACAAATCAATAGATGTGATACATAGCATTGGTAAAAGATAAAAATTATATGATAACCTCAATGATTGGAGAAAAAGTGTTTGACAAAATACCACATCCTTTCTTGATTAAAAACTCTCAACAAATTAGGTATACAAGGAATATACATCAATATAATAAAGTTTATACGTGATGAACTCCCAGCTGATATCATATGAAAATTAAAAACTTTCCCTGTAAAATCAGAAACATGACAAGGGTTCCCACTTTCACTGCTTCTATTTAGCTCAGTACTGCAAGTCCTAGCTAGAGAGATCGAGCAAGAAAAAAGAAACAAATAGCATACAGATTGGTAAGGAAGAAGTAAAATTGTCTGTTTGCAGATGATATGATCTTATATAGAGAAAATTCTAAAGGCATTTCCAAAAAGCTATTAAAACAAATGAGCAAATTCAGTATTAAGTTACAGGATACAAAATCAGAATGCAAAAATCAGTTACATTTTTATACATTTCATTTATACATGAAATATCTGAAAAAGAAACAAGATAATCTTATTCACAATGGTGTCAAAAACAATGAAATACTTTGGAATAAATTTAAACAAAGAGATGAAAGATATGTCCATTGAAAAGTATAAGGCTGATAAAAGAAAGTGAGAAGACACAAATAAATGGAAAATATATTCTGTGTTTATTGATCAGAAGTATTAATATTGCTAATATGTCTGTACCATTCAAACCCAGCTACAGTTTCAATCCTTATCAAAATTCCAACAGTATTTTTGACTGAAGTAGAACAACTTTAAAATTTGTGTGGAATCACCAAAAACCCCATGAAGCCAAAGTAATTCTGAGAAAGCAAAACAAAGCTGGAGGCGTTACACTACCCAATTTCAAGGTATTTGCAAAGCTGTTTTAGTAAAAAATATGGTGCTGGCATAAAATAGATACGTAAGCCAATGGAACAGAATTGGGAACCAAAAAATAAACTTTTACATATACCATAACTAACATTTGGCAAGAGGGAATATTCAATGGGGATAGGATAGTCTCTTTAATAAACTGTTGGGAATACTGGATAATCACATGCAGAAGAATGAAATTGGGCCTTTATTCTAACCATTTACAAAAATTAACTAGAAATGAATCAAAACTTAGACAAAAGACCTGAAACCATAAAACTTCTAGAAGAGAAAAAGCTTCTTGACCTTGGTCTTGGCAATGATTTTTTGGGGTATGACACCAAAACCCAAGTAACAAAAGTAAAAATCAGTTAGTGGGACTACATCAAAAGAAAAAGATTCTGCTGAACAAAAGGAACAACAAAATGAAGAAGGCATTCTATGGAATGGGGACAGTAATTGCAAACCAACTGACAAGAGGTTACTATCCAATATACATAAAGAACTTATACAATTTAATAGCAAACAATCCCAAATGATATGATTAAACAATGGCAGAGGAACTGAACAGACATTTGTTCAAAGAAGAAATCTAAATGATGAACAGGTATGGGAAAAATTAACTTCATTAGTCATCAGGGAAATATAAATGAGAACCATAATGATATATCATCTCACACTTGTCAGAATGGCCATTATCAAAAGACAAGAGATGATAAGTGTTGGCAAGAATTGTGGAGAAAAGAAAACCCTTGTGCACTCTTGGTGGGAATATAAACTGTTTCAGCTCTTATGAAAACAGTATGGAGGTTCCTATAAAAATTAAAAAGAACTTAATATATTATCCAGCCATCTACCTCTTGGTATGTATCAAAAGGAAAGAAATCAGGTTCTCCAGTAGATCTTAACTTCAAAATTCATTGCAAAAGTATTCACAATAGCCAAAACTTGGAAACCACCTAAGTGTCCATCCACAGATGAATCAATAAAGAAGATGTAAATATATACAACGGACTATTATTCAATCATGAAAAATAAGGAATCATGCCATTTGTGATAACTTGAATGGATCCTGAGGGGATTATGCTAAATAATGAACTTAGAGAAAGATAAATACTGTGTGATATCACTTATAAATGGAATCTAAAATGATTAACTCACAAAAGAAGTAGAATGATGATTATCAGGAGCTAGATGTGGAGGAAAATGCTGAGATGTTGGGTAAAGGGTACAAACTTCCATTTATAAGATGAATAAATTCTAGGGATCTAAGGCACAGAATGATGACCATAGTTAATTCTACTATATTATATACAGTATTATATATTGTTAAATTATATTATAATATACGATTTTAGTTATAATTATTATATAATTGAAAGTTGCTAAGACAGTAGATCTTAAGTGTTCTCACTACAAAAAAAAGAAATTGCAATTATGGGAGATGCTGGAGGTGTTAACTAACCCTACTGTGGGGATCATTTTGCAATATGTAAGTGTATGGAATCTTCACATTGTCCAACATGAACTTACACAATGTTATGTGTCAATTAGACCTCAGTAGAGCTGGAAAAAGATAAAATATTATTTTGTTTTGAGTAATGTTTAAATAATTCTGAAAATAATTTTACAACTGAATTTTTTTAACCTAATACATTTAGAAAATTATGCGATTCATCCTGCAAATATTACCACTTGTAGTCCACCTCAAATATGGATAGAACTGATAAAACCCTTCTATAAGTAAAAAGTTATTGTGTCTATAAATCACACATTAAAAATCACACATATTAAGTAAAACACCAAATAAATAAGAAATATGTATAAATAGATGAAAGTCATATTTAAATTATTGGGACACAGTTCCATGTTTTTAGTAACTCAGAATGTAATCTATTCTGTTCTTTATAAAAATAATTACTGGCATGTTTTAATTCCTGTTGGTTTAAAAAGAACAGAGAAATTAAAATATTAATTTAAGGACATTATTATTAAGGAATAATAAAAGAATACCACCAGAACAGACATCTGTCATAGTCCAATAATGAATAAAATCTGCTAAGTTACAAAGGAAATGTAATTTTATTAGGCAAAGGCAGCCAAATGAGCTCAGAAAGTGTGACCATTATCTATTTACTAATTTTTTTGAAAATAATTAGTAATTACTTTCTAGTTGTCAGATTCAACGAAAATTTCCCTGACAAGTTACATAATTAAATAGAGCAAAACCTCTACTCACAAGAAGGTTCTATCCACTAACTGTAAAGAGTATATAAAAGAAACTGGTTGAAGAAAATTGCACTTCAAATAATGTCAGTTGATACAATGAATGCAAACACAAGTTTAAGAGCAAACTTGGAACTGAAAGCCTAACAGGAAATCACGAAGTAGTAAAGACATGCTATTAGGGTAAGCTGTCATTCAAGCTGGCGTTGATGACAATATTATGACTCTCTTCCACAGATGACTATGATGGATTATCATGAGAAATAGGAGGAAGAAGCAAAAAGAGGGCAGCGTTAAATGTATCATTTCTGGATTCAATGAGTAAAGTAAGAAATGAAAATCAGCTCTAGAAATAATAACCATTTCACCTTCGCTTTCATTTATATTATTTCAACAGACAACCTAATAACACTTCATATTCCTAAAGAGAACTTTGGTTTCTTCTAAGCACAATTTAAGATATTAAAATATTAAAAATATATTTGTTTAGAGTATACAAAGTTGACTTGTAACATATGAGAAGATTGCATGGGATGTGATTTTTTATTCCGATTATAGAGAAAGAAAATGACAAATGGGTTTTTCATGTTGAGAAAGATAGTGGACAAGATGTGCACAAAGAGTTAGCTGTTCCTTTACTTGATTTTAAGTAAATGAAATTAATTCTAAGTGTATTTGTCTTTGTTACTCTGGTCTCTTAATAAAAAAAAATATATAATATTGACAGTTAAATGCTTATCCATTTCTTTATTTTGCAGAAGTAATGAATAAAAACTATTTGAATTGCCATCACAGAAGGAAGAAAAAAATAATATACCAACTTGATGGAAAGAGACTATGGAAAGCATCTGACTCAGGATGAAATGAATGAGGAAGATGGTGAAAGAATATTTGTTGAATGAACACACAATGAATACAGAAAGTACTAGGCCATTGATTTTAACTCCTTCTATTCCATTTCATGAATATATGGATATTTATCCATTTTCTTATTGACTTATGCTAATTTGTTCTATTTTTGTTATTAATAAATATTGCTATAACTCATCTTACATACATGTTTAGTAGACACCTATATGAAGTTCTCTAGAATGGAACAACTAGAAATAGAATTGCTGTAACATATGGGATGCATGATTTTTTTATTTCAGTGTTGTAAAAAATCGAGAGAAGTTCCTTCACATTTACATACAAATGGTACTTATGTTACAGTAGTGTAGAATTCTTATAATCATTTCAGATTCACTAAGCGGCAGGGCTTAGATGTTAGAGGGTGTCTTTAGAATGTTGCCTAAGAAAAGCATGGCAAGTTGATCTCCATTATGAATATCATATTTATATACTCCAATGTCAATTATTTCCTAGGGTGCATTAACAAGAATTTTGAGGCCATGACTAAGTTTCAAATAGAATCTTGTGATTCAAAATAATATTTATCTTCTTTGGGGGTGTTGAGAATTTTGGTGAATGTAATAAATATTTGCCATCTGAAATTTTTCTGTAATAGATTCAGAAGAGAATGGTGTAGAGTTTATAGAACTTGGCACTAGCTGGGATATATATATATATATATATATATATATATATATATATATATATACATACACACACATACACACACATATATATATTTCTTATATAGCTAATGACTATGCTAGGTTTTTATTTATTTTATTTTTTAAGATTATTTATTTATTTGACAGAAAGAGCATGCAAAAGCAAGGGGGAGGGGCAAGCAGAGGGAAAGAGAGAAGCAGACTCCCCACTGAGCAGGGAGCTGCATGCGGAACTTGATCCCAGGACCCTGGGATCATGATCCAAGCCAAAGGCAGTTGCTTAACCAACTGAGCCACCCAGGCACCCTAGGTTTTTATTCTTATTATTATTAAACAATAATAATTTAAGTGAGAAATCTTACTTATTTCTTTATACATGTTGATATAGTCATTATCTCTTGTACAACTAACAAAGAAAAAAATTACATCTGTTCAATAATTATACACAAAAAGAAGAGATATTATATAGTATGACTATTTTTAATTAACTGAGTATTTTCCATTAGGGTTATTTTTCTCTGAGTTATGGGAAGTTTATAGATGCAATCAGTGTTTTATTTTCTTCTGAAAGTTAATCTTGACAAATATTGATGCCTCACTAAATAATAATACTTTATCAGACATTTCAGACACATGCATGCATATACACACATATAGGTAATTATATTTTGCTTTAAAATAGCATGGTTACATGGCTTTAAACCATTTTACTTCATTTTTGAAGTTATAACTTCATTTGAAGTTATATTTTGAAGTTATTTTTTTGAAGTTATTCTTGTTTATTTTTCTCATGAAGACGTATTTATTTATAAGTACCATTAGTTATCTACTATCTTCCTGATATGTACTCTGCAAAGATTAAGATAGCTTGGGTCAATAAAATATTGAAAATATTGGGTCAATATTTTAGTTTTGTAGAATTGTATGGTCCCAATAAAACTAAAAGTTTTCTATTAATAGATTTTTTCATAGATATGAGTAAGTACTCAGGTCATCATATTAAATTAGGATTTATATTATTCATTCAAACATTTCCCAAATTAATATGTAAATAATATATCTATCACATAAAAATAATTTTACAGAATAATTTTATGAAAAAGGAGAAGCTATAAAATTTTCAAGTAACAATGATTATTGGCACTTAGAAAATATAAAACTGAAGATAAGTAATGATCAAAATTTAATAATTAGAGAATATCTCTGTCCTTAAAATTTACTTATTACTATGTAATACTAAAGAACTGCCACTCTTGTGGTACACACAAATTAACCTAAACTAAAGGAAAATGAAAAAGTAATAATATTATGTATCCATTTGAGATAAAATGTTATAAAGGTTTGCATCAAACAAATTAAAAGTATTAACATTTATAAAATGTGACGAATAGCTTGTCAAAAAACAGCTGATTCTAAAAACAGCAAGATTTTGACATTTTATTATGTAAAATTAATTAGAAAGCCATATAAAAACTAAAAAAATGATTATAGTAACTCATGTTTTTATTTCTTCTTTTCATGTTAGAGACCACTAGAATCATCTACTTAGTCTCACTTAAGACAAAATTATTTTTAGAGTTTCAAGTATATTCTAGAGCTTTATTCCAGAATAGTGGGGTTCCTTATATTTTTAAAAGAGAGTATGTGAAAGGCTCACCTCTCAAACCTAACCCCCTTTGATGACTCATGTGAGTTATTAGATGTAATGGCACATCAGTAAGAGCCTAGAAATTGTCCAACGCATTCTTTTTGAGATGGGTTACACCCACTGAAGGAGACAATGCATTGAAGGCCACAGATTTATTTTTTTTTAAAGATTTTATTTTTTTATTTGGAAGAGAGAGAGACAGAGAGAGCAGAGGCAGGGGCAGGGGCAGAGTGACAGGGAAAAACAGACAGACTCCTTGCTGAGTGCAGAGCCCTCATTCTGGCTCCATCCCAAGACACTGAGATCCCAACCTGAGCAGAAGTCAGATGCCTAACCACTGAAACCACCCAGGAGCCCTGGCCACAGGTTTTATAAATGTCATTTTACCAAGTATTTCTTTTGAAAAGTTCATAACATAAGAATTGATGCTTATTTTTCAAGGATGAGAACAGAGTCTGCAATTTTTTACATTTTTTTTGAGGTTTTATTTATTTATTTGACAGAGAGAGACACAGCAAAAGAGGAAGCACAAGCAGGAGGAGTGGGAGAGGGAGAAGTAGGCTTCCCACTGAGCAGGGAGCCCCATGCAGGGCTCAATCCCAGGACTCTGAGATTATGACCTGAGCCAAAGACAGATGTTTAATGACTGAGCCACCCAAGTGCCCCCACAGTCTGCAATTTTCTCAGTTTTCTCAAAATTATCTCAAAAATATTTGCCATACAATAGATGTGTTCTTAGGCATGGATGGCTTGTATTCCGATATAGAGTTCCTTCCTTGATGGTCTAATCAAGGTTTTTTTTTTTTTTTTAAATCTGTATTATTTTTTCTTTTTTTTTTTTTTTTATTTCCAGCATAACAGTATTCATTATTTTTGCACCACACCCCGTGCTCCATGCAATCCGTGCCCTCTATAATACCATTATTAATCAGAGATATATTTAGTGAATTGCTGAGGGATCTCCAAGAAAATATGGCTAGCTTGGTTCCCAATATTCTGATTCTCAGCCTGTGCCTTTTATTGTTATTATCAGGGAATTTTTTTAACTTACACCCAAACGAGTTATATTATCTATGTATTTGCTAATGTTTATTGAAAAAGAGATTCCTAAGAAATTGCAATCATATTATAGACCAATATTGGGTACCCTTCATCAATTTTCCCCAAAGATTTTATCTCATGCAACTATAGTATAATATCAAGACAATGAAAGTGGTATTGATACAATGTGCATTTATAGTTCTGTCATCTTATCACATGTGTAGAATCACGTAACTGCCCCTACCATCAAGATTCAGAGTTATTCCATCACCACAAACATTCCTGTCATGCTACCCCTTTATAATAGCACCCATGTTTCTCACCCTACAATTTCTAATCTCTTGAAAATACTAATCTATTATCCATCTGTATAATTTTGTCATTTCAAAAATGTAACATAAATCAAATCAAATCTGTCACATTTTGAGATTTTTTTCTACAGGTTGTTCATAAAAATATACCTAAGTTGCTTTGTGTATCAATAGTTACTTAAATACTTTTTAGAATTCCCTTTTCTCGATCTTTACTGTTTTTGAGTGTATTTTTTTTTTTGGTCAATTTTGTTAGTAGTTATTCTAGGTATTACACTTAACATACATAATTTATTGTAGTATAATGATGGAGACACTTTACCAGTTAGAATGAAGTATAGAAAATATACTTCCATTTAAATTCTTTTCACCCATTTATAGTATAAACTGTCTTCAATATTTCCTTCTATACCTTGAGAAGCACATCAGAATATTGTTATAATTTCTCCTTTAATTATCAAACATAGTTTAGAAAACTCAAGAGATAAAAGTCCATTATATTTACTCATTTTCATACTCTTTCTGTTCTTTCTTCATTTCTAATATTCTCAATTTTCTTCTTTATTTGTTTTCTTCCTGTTTTAGGAATTTTCTTAAGCCAGTATCTTAGGGTAATTCTGCTAGTGACAAACTCTTTTAGTTTTCTTTTGTCTGAGAATGTCTTAACTTCTGCTCCATTATTAAATAATACTTCGGTAGGATATAGGATTCTGGGATGGCTATTTTTTTTTTATTAGTTACCTAAAAAATGCTATGCCACTTCTTTAATTTCTGATTAGAAATCCACTGTTATTTGAATAGTTCCTCATAGTAAGGTATAGTTCTTTTCTTCCTCCCTTCAAGGCTCTGTTTTCTTGTCTTTAGTTTTGAGAAGTTTGATTCTTATGGTCTTGGAATGGATATCTTTGGTTTATTCTATTTTGGGTTTCCTCAGCTTCTTTAATCCATAGGTTTATGAGTATTTTGTTTGCTTCCCGAATTCAGGAACTTTTAAAAATATTCGTCCAGCACGACTTTCTTTCTTCTTTTTCTGAGACTCTGATGACATGTACTTTAGCTCTTTTCTTACAGTTCCATGGATCTCTGAAGATCTATTTTTTTTTCTGTCTATTTTCTTTCTGTTTTGAGACTCAGTAATTGGCATCATTCGATCTTTAACTTCACTAATTCTTAGCCCTTTTCTTTCCATTTTATTGTTGAGCAAATACATTGAGTTTTAATTTTAGTTATTTTATGTTTGGTTCTAAAATTTCTATTTGGTTCTTTTTTACATTTTATATTTCTTGGTTAACACTTTATATTTTGTTTTCATTTGTTTGAAGCATCTTTGTAATTTCTTTTTTTTATTGAAATATAACTGGTGTACAACATTATGTTTCAGATGTGTGACGTAATGATTTGACACTTACATACCTTATGAAATGGTCACCATAGTAAGTCTAGTTGCTGTTTGTCACTGGTCATTAAATATTATTGAATATATCCCCTCTGCTGTATTTTACATCTATGACTTATTTACTTTATAACTAGAAGTTTGTGCCTCTTAATTCTCTTCATCTAATATAATTTCTTATTGAAGTATTTTTATAAGAGTTACATTGAAAACATTGTTAAATAATTCCATCAGTATCATCTCAATGCTAGTAGCTGTTGATTATCTTTTCTGATTCAAACTGAAATTTTTTTGATTCATGATATGATGAGTTTCTTTCATGATTATCCATGATACTCTATATATCTTCTTATGACAAACTGAATCTCATTTAAATCTTCTGTTTTGTCAAGTCTCCTCTGCAAATATGATGGTTGAGAGGGGAGAGAAACCTTCCTTGTTACTATCAGGTTGAGATGAAAGTTGCTTCCCAGAGAAGCTTCTATTAATGCCCTGAGGGGGCTGGGGGGAAGATGCCTCATAATTGCTGGATGTGGGTGAGAGTATAGAATCCTAATTAGACATCCACCTTGGCTGGGAAGGTTAGGAACACCTTGTTAATTGCTTCTTATTTGACAAAAAGGACTTGTCACTGCAAGGATATGGTGAAATCCATTATGACCCTCTCACATCACCCCAGCTGAGAGGGGCAGGGGTGCTTGTTACAGCTGGATTAGGATGGAAATCCTAGGTTCTCAATAAGCCTTTTCTGACATCACCTCTCTGTGGGAGGAACAAAATACCTTGTTACAGCTAGGTAAGGTTGGAAATCTATGCTTCCTACTCAAATTTTGTTGATTGGGGTAGAGGTGGAGCCACTGTTTTTTCTATGATGCTTGCATAAAGTAGAACAGATCCTTCCTTCTATCCATCTTTGCTTCCTTTCTTCCTTCCTTCCTTTCTTCCTTCAAGTTTTTATTTAAATTCCACTTAGTTAACATACAGATTATTATTATCTTCAGACATAGATTTAGTGTTTCATCACTTATATACAACACTCTTCTAAACATCTTCTATCTTGCTTTGCTACCCTTTTCCTTATTGTTTGGCTATAGAGAACAGGCTTTCTTTGGGGCTTTTTGTTGTTGTGCTCATTGATATAAACTTCTTCAGCAGTCAGTTTGTGATATAAGCCAAATGAAAACCTAGGGAACTAATCGTCCCCCAGATGGTCAGCTGCCTTCTTTCTACCTTTAAGAACATTCTTATGTATAGTTAGTATATAATGTACAGGGTTTTAACTGCACTTAGGGAAAATATAGGAAGAAGTGGATCTACTCTATGTTTTTTCAGAATAAAAAGTCCATTATCTATATACTTTTGAAAGTTATTTACCTCTTAGGGCTTCTGTGGTCTTATATATGCCTAAAGAAATGGACTTGGTAAAGTTTTTGGTCCTCTTGAGTGTTTCTATTATAGGGGAAAAACACAAGATTTTGGTTTTTATGTATGTAGGTCTGAACCTTGACTGTGCTATATACCAGTGATATGAAACCGGACATGTGATTTAATTTCCATATCATTCTTTACCTACAATACAATGTCCATTCCTAAGGTTATTGTAAGGTTTGTATGTAAAGCTGTAGGCATATAGTGGACACTCAAAATTAACTCTTCTCCCTTTTATTTTGAAGCTTTATTTAACTTATGAATTCTTTATTACCAACAGGTATTGTACAGAAGAGTGCATATAGAAAGTTTATGAGAGAAGAAAATAAGCTGTGGTATAAATTTTGGTGTAATTTAGCTACTGGACATATATTACCTTCAAAGCCTTCTAGATTTTCCTTATTTTATCACTTCTAGAGTCCTGCACTGTTAAGAATTTGCTTGGGCTTCAAAATAAAAATCTCTTAGTTGAAAAACAACTATATCATAAAGTTTACTGAATCTTTTAACTCTCATAAACATTTTAATTTTCTTTAGGAAGATAGATACAGATATTTCAAAATACATGAATATTCTTGCACATACATTTTTTAGATTTAATTCAGAATATAAGGAACTAGATATTATTCAATATTTATATTTATCCACATATTTTAGTCCCAGTTATCGTTAATGCTTATGTCAGTGATCTCAAAACTGTGATCCCTAAGGAATTCTCTTGTCATTTGTCTTCTTAAGAATGTCTTGAATCTACTAAACAAATAATTATTCATTTTACCATTTTTAAGTAATTGTAATTGCAAACCAAAACTACTGAATAAGAACACCAGTTGTTGATTTAAATAGAAGTAATTCTAGTTAAATATATGGAAAAAAGATGATTTAGAAAATGTGCAGCTTTAATTTGAATGAATGTTGGGTTTTTAAATATTAGTTAAATAATAAAAATTATTTTTAGTGATTCTGTATTTTTTTAGTACAGTGATAAAAACAAATACTATTTTTTTCTAAATTTTATATTTAGCAAAGTTTTGCAAAAAGGAAATAAACATAACCTAAATGCCTTTAATACCACAGTCAAGCCAATCATTATTTTATGAAAATGACTTTATTGATAAAATTAATTTATAGTTCATTTAACGTAACAATCAAATGATATAGACTTTTTGAATACTTTGTCAAATTCCTTCCATTTTAAATAATTTATCTAGTGTCAGTGATAGAGTAGAAGGGAAGCAGAAACAATATTTAAGACTCAGTATAATGAAAGAGAGATCCAGATGCTTTACATCTTACTCTGTATTTCCCCAGTAGTTCATTGTGTGCATCATTTGTGATAAATCATAGCTTCCTTGCACTATATCATCATCATTGTCATCCAAAGGCATTCAGAACCCACCGAAGTATAAATTATCGCTCAAGAGACACTGAGCCACACTGGAAATATGCATTCACATTTTTGAGCTTCTGAAATAAACTTTGATAAAGTAATTAACCAGAAAGAACTTGGTTTTAATAATCATTGGGCACAATACTATTGAGTTGGTATCAATCTCTATTTTCTCATCTGTCAAATGAAGATAAATAATTGCTTAGTCACACTTCATACACTTAAAGGTAAAAGAACACTATATTTTTAGAAAATTATTAAGAAAATCATTTGACTGATTTTTTTCCCTCAATATGTACTTTGAGAGTGACATAAATAAAAGAAATTTTCAGGGGGTCAAAAAAAATCCCCAAACTCATACAAATCCTTCATTTTCACCCAGTAGAATTCTAACTAGTGATTTATAAGGTGAATTCTACTCTATGTCCAAAATTTAGGGCTACTATCTTTTTCTGAGAAACTCTCTTGAATTCCACAAGATTACATGCTCCTAGTACTTACTACATAAGTTTATGATTATGTACATACATTTTCTTACCACCTTGAAAACCCTGAGGACAGAGACAAAAAATCTTCTGAGTCCCATTTCCAAAAACAATGCAGTGAATGTCTGGATTTCAATAAATATTTGAGGAATGAATGTAAGAAAACATTCATATGCAATGTTTTCATCAGGCAAAACAGCTTTGTGGATAATAATAAGGTAAATTTTTTAAATCCTTGTATTGAAATCACTTAAATATTCAATCAATCTTGTTAATTCATTTTCATTTTATTTTATTTATAATATTTTCATTTCATTTTTTATTTACATTATACACAAATAATGTATGTGCTGGGATCTTATTGAATATATTCCATTGCTTTATTTTCAGCAGATGATATCTTACAAGAAATTAATCCTATCCCATTGCTTTAATATAAAATATTATATCTTCTGATTCATATTCTTACCTTTCTCCCAACTCCACACATACAAATGCTCTGAACTTATATGGTTAAAAGAGATATGATGGAGGCATAAAGACATGTAGATGAAGTAGAAAAATAGTCAGTAGTAGAACCAAACATTGATTATAAAGCCTCCAAGGTAATTCAATGACGAAAAAATTGGTCTTTTTGACAAATGGCACTGGAAAAATTAGATGTTCCTATACAAAAACTGATATTGACTAGGAACCTAAATAAGAGCCTAAATAAAATTTAGGCTAAACCTAAATAAAATTTCTAAAGGAAAAAAGTGGATTAAAATCTTTGTGACCTTGCATTGACAAAAATTTCTTAGAGAAGACCAAAAAATCATTAACTGTAAAAGAAAATATGTATGCATTAGTCTTCATCAATGTTAAAACCTCTCTTCTTTGAAAGTTGCTGTTAGGTAAAGGGAAGAGACATGTCACAGATTGGAAAAAATACATATTTGGAGAACATAAATCTGACGCCATATTTTTACCTGAAATTCCAAAACAAAACAAAACAAAACAAAAACCTTTTGCTACCCAATAATAAAAACACAGAAAAACAATTCCAAAATGAACAAAATATTTGAACAAATACTTTACCAAGAAAGGTAATTAAATAGTTAAAAAGCATGGGAAAATATGTTCAATGTCTTTAGTCACCAGAAAAATGCAAATAAAAGCTTTAATTGAGATATCATTATGTAATTACTAGAATGACTAAAATATAATTGACAATACCTTACGGTGTTCAGAATGTGGAGTAACTAGAAATCACATATATTGCTGCTGGGAATGCAAAACTGTACAATCAATTTGGAAAACACTGTGGCAGTTTCTTTTGAAGGTGAACACTTATTTATGACCCTTCCATTGCATCCCTATATATATTGCCCCAGACAAATGATGATATCTGTTTATACAAAAGCATGGACTCAAATCCTCATAAGCTTATCCTTTATGGGAGAAAAAAAAAGGAGAAAGAAAAAACTAGATACAACACAGATATCCATCAACTGGTGAGTGAATAAACAAACTGTGGTATATTCATTTAATAGGATATTATTCAACTATTAAAAAATTGATTGTTAATACATGCAACAGCATGGAGGAATATCAAAAGCACATGTTAAGTAGAGGATAAAACATAAATATTATATGATTCCATTTATATGACATTCTGGAAAGACAAAACTATAGAGATAAAAAGCAGAAACAGCATTTTTTAAGAATTTAGGATGAAAGAAAGATTACAGATATATAAAGGAATTTGTGGATAATGGATGTATTCTATATTTTAATTGTGATGATATTTATACAGCTGTATGCATTTGTTAAAACACATCAAACTATAGATGCAAAATCTTAGTTTTATTGTTTCTCCATAAAAAGACATACTTAAGTATCCTAATAACTTTAACCCAACTATTTTACGTGAAACCTGTCTCCCACCTCTGATCCCCCTTATTTTACTGTACTTTTTTATTATGTTTCAGAGCACTTATAACCTTATAGTATACTAGTTATTTGTGTATTTACTTATGTATTATTAAGTGTATGGTTTACTGTCTGTCTCCTGCTCGAATATATTTTTCACTAATAGTATACACAGTAATAGTATATGTAGTGCCACCCAGATACCCCACTCAGGATCGAGTCCCTCATTATCTTTGGTTTCTATAAGTGTGAAGGTTAGCCACATCAAGATGTCTTTTTCTAGGAATTTCCCCAGGTCCAAGAGAACCACCTAGTCCCAGGTCTCATTCCCTTCATGAAGTACACACATATTGACTCGGAGGTCAGCGTGGTATGGCCTAAAACTAAATCTGTTTTCTGGTCTGTTTTTATAGGTCACAGAAGATATATTTTAAACGTCCATAACAATGGGAATAAGAAGAGAAAGGAAAGAAGGAAAAAAAGGAAGGGGAGGAGAAGAGGGAGAAAGAGAATAGGTGATAGAAACTGAATATGACCCACAAACCCTAAAATATTTACTACTTGGTCCTTAAAAACGAAGTTCCAGGAATGGTTGATATAAGGATATACAGGACCGACCTATTTGTTTCTAGGAGCACAACTCTGAAGTGACATCCATAAGATCGGCTGAGGTCTTTTTTTTGTGACTGTATGCTAGTTCCTTCACTTCTTCTCCAGCATTCTTAGTGCAAATGATATTCCCAATTAAGTTTCTCCATGCTAATCTCTGTTTTAAAATCTATTTTGCAGGAAGCCTGAATCAAGAAAATCTGTGCTGGATTGACCCAAAGAAGCAGTTTCTCATGTAAGCCTTGGGGTTTGGGCCACTCACTGGTAGACTCGGAATGAGGACTTCTTCACTGGTAGTGGACATGGTAAGTTGTAGTAGTGCAATTGTTAATACTTTGCTGATAGTCAATTAGGATTAATTACCCATATAAAAAGATTCAAAGCAGATGCAATATTTCAGGAAAATGAGGGTTTGGGGAAAAGCATTAATTATAACAATGGAATCTGATGAGTTTTGCTGAATACCATTGTCCCATTGGAGAAATACAATAAATGAAAAAATGAGGGTGCATGATTACTGAACAGAGGTAAAATATGAATGTCAGAGGTCCTCATTAACAGCATTTTGTTTTATTTTATTTTTTAATTAAATTTTTTATTTTTTTTTAATAAACATATAATGTATTTTTATCCCCAGGGGTACAGGTCTGTGAATCGCCAGGTTTACACACTTCACAGCGCCACCATAGCACAAACACTCCCCAATGTCCATAACCTCACCCCCCTCTCCTGGCCCCCCCTCCTCCCAGCAACCCTCAGTTTGTTTTGTGAGATTAAGAGTCACTTATGGTTTGTCTTCCTCCTGATCCCATCTTGTTTCATTTATTCTTTTCCTACCCCCCAATCCACCCATGTTGCATCTCCACTTCCTCATATCAGGGAGATCATATGATAGTCGTCTATCTCTGCTTGACTTATTTCGCTAAGCATGATACCCTCTAGTTCCATCCACGTCGTCGCAAATGGCAAGATTTTATTTCTTTTGATGGCTTCATAGTATTCCATTGTGTATATATACCACATCTTCTTGATCCATTCATCTGTTGATGGACATCTAGGTTCTTTCCATAGTTTGGCTATTGTGGACATTGCTGCTATAAACATTCGGGTGCACGTGCCCCTTCAAATCACAACGTTTGTATCTTTAGGGTAAATACCCAGTAATGCAATTGCTGGGTGATAGGGCAGTTCTATTTTCAACATTTTGAGGAACCTCCATGCTGTTTTCCAGAGTGGTTGCACCAGCTTGCATTCCCACCAACAGTGTAGGAGGGTTCCCCTTTCTCTGCATCCTTGCCAGCATCTGTCATTTCCTGACTTCTTATATTAGCCATTCTGACTGGTGTGAGGTGCTATCTCATTGTGGTTTTGATTTGTATTTCTCTGATGCCGAGTGATGCGGAGCACTTTTTCATGTGTCTGTTGGCCACCTGGATATTTTCTTTGCAGAAATGTCTATTCATGTCCTCTGCCCATTTCTTGATTGGATTATTTGTTCTTTGGGTGTTGAATTTACTAAGCTCTTTATAGATTTTGGATACTAGCCCTTTATCTGAGATATCGTTTGCAAATATCTTCTCCCATTCTGTCAGTTGTCTTTTGGTTTTGTTAACTGTTTCCTTTGCTGTACAAAAGATTTTGATCTTGATGAAATCCCAATAGTTCATCTTTGCCCTTGCTTCCCTTGCCTTTGGCGATGTTCTCAGGAAGAAGTTGCTGCGGCTGAGGTCAAAGACGTTGCTGCCTGTGTTCTCCTCAAGGATTTTGATGAATTCCTGTCTCACATGGAGGTTTTTCATCCACTTTGAGTCTATTTTCGGGTATGGTGTAAGGAAATGGTCCCGTTTCATTTTTCTGCATGTGGCTGTCCAATTTTCTCAACACCATTTGTTGAAGAGACTGTCTTTTTTCCATTGGACATTCTTTCCTGCTTTGTCGAAGATTAGTTGACCATAGAGTTCAGGGTTTATTTCTGGGCTCTCTATTCTGTTCCATTGATCTATGTGTCTGTTTTTGTGCCAGTACCATACTGTCTTGATGATGACAGCTTTGTAATAGAGCTTGAAGTCTGAAATTGTGATGCCACCAACTTTGGCTTCCTTTTTCAATATTCCTTTGGCTTTCGAAGTCTTTTCTGGTTTCATATACATTTTGGGATTATTTGTTCCATTTCTTTGAAAAAAATGGATGGGATTTTGATAGGGATTTGATGGGATTTGATAGGGACTACACTTAAATGTGTAGATTGCTTTAGGTAGAATAGACATTTTCACAATATTTATTCTTCTAATACAGGAGCATGGAATATTTTTCCATTTTCTTTCGTCTTCCTCAGCTTATTTCATGAGTACTTTATAGTTTTCTGAATATAGTTTCTTTGCCTCTTTGGTTAGGTTTATTCCTAGGTATCTTACGGTTTGGGGTGCATCTGTAAATGGGATTGACTCCTTAATTTCTCCTCTGTCTTTTTGTTGGTGTAGAGAAATGCAACTGATTTCTGTGCATTGATTTTATATCCTGATACTTTACTGAATTCCTGTACAAGTTCTAGCAGTTTTGGGGTGGAATCTTTTGGGTTTTCCATATATAGTATCATATCATCTGCAAAAAGTGATAGTTTGACTTCTTCTTTACTGATTTGGATGCACTTAATTTCTTTTTGTTGTCTGATTGCTGAAGCTAGGGCTTCTAGTACTATGTTGAGTAGTAGTGGTGATAATGGACATCCCTGCCATGTTCCTGAACTTAGTGGAAAAGCTTTCAGTTTTTCTCTATTGAGAATGATATTTGCGGTGGGTTTTTCATAGATGGCTTTGATGATATTGAGGTATGTGCCCTCTATCCCTACACTTTGAAGAGTTTTGATCAGGAAGGGATGCTGTACTTTGTCAAATGCTTTTTCAGCATCTTTTGAGAATATCATATGGCTTTTGTTCTTTCTTTTAATAATGTATTGTATCACATTGATTGATTTGTGGATGTTGAACCAAACTTGCAGCCCTGGAATAAATCCCACTTGGTAGTGTTGAATAATCTTTTTAATGTATTGTTAGATCCTATTGGCTAGTATTTTAATGAGAATTTTTGCATCTGTTCATCAAGTATATTGGTCTGTAATTCTCTTTTTTGATGGGATCCTTGTCTGGTTTTGGGATCAAGGTGATGCTGGCCTCATAAAATGAGTTTGGAAGTTTTCCTTCCATTTCTATTTTTTGGAACAGTTTCAGGAGAATAGGTATTAATTCTTCTATAAATGTTTGGTAGAATTCCCCTGGGAAGCCGTCTGGCCCTGGGCTTTTGTTTGTTTGAGATTTTTGATGACTGTCTCAATCTCCTTACTGGTTATAGGTCTGTTCAGGTTTTCTATTTCTTCCTGGTTCAGTTGTCTTAGTTTATATGTCTCCAGGAATGCATCCATTTCTTCCAGATTGCCAAATTTGTTTCCATAGAGTCGTTCATAATAATTTCTCATAATTGTTTGTATTTCTTTGGTGTTGGTTGTGATCTCTCCTCTTTCATTCATGATTTTATTTATTTGGGTCATTTCTCTTTTCTTTCTGATAAGTCTGGCCAGGGGTTTATTAATCTTATTAATTCTTTCAAAGAACCAGCTCCTAGTTTCGTTGATCTGTTCTATTTTGTTGTTGTTGTTGTTTCTATTTCATTGATTTCTGCTCTGATCTTTATGATTTCTCTTCTCCTGCTGGGTTTAGGCTTTCTTTGTTGTTCTTTCTCTAGCTCCTTTAGGTGTAGGGTTGGTTAGGTTGTGTATTTGAGACCTTTCTTGTTTCTTGAGAAAGGCTTGTACCACTATATATTTTCCTCACAGGACTGCCTTTGCTGTGTCCCACAGATTTTGAACACTTGTGTTTTTGTTATCATTTGTTTCCATGAATTTTTTCAATTCTTCCTTAATTTCTTGGTTGACCCATTCATTCTTTAGAAGGATGCTGTTTAGTCTCCATGTATTTAGATTCTTTCCAAATTTCCTCTTGTGATTGAGTTCTAGCTTCAGAGCATTGTGGTCTGAAAATATGCAGGGAATGATCCCAATCTTTTGTTACTAGTTGTGACCTGATTCGTGACCCAGGATGTAATCTATTCTTGAGAATGTTCCATGTGCACTAGAGAAGAATATGTATTCTGTTGCTTTGGGATGAAATGTTTTGAATATATCTGTGATGTCCATCTGGTCCAGTGTGTCATTTAAGGCCTTTATTTCCTTGTTGATCTTTTTCTTGGATGATCTGTCCCTTTCAGTGAGGGGAGTGTTAAAGTCCCCTACTATTATTGTATTATTGTTGATGTGTTTCTTTGATTTTGTTATTAATTGGCTTATATAGTTGGCTGCTCCCATGTTAGGGGCATAAATATTTAAAATTGTTAGATCTTCTTGTTGTATAGAGCCTTCGATTATGATATAATGTCCTTTCTCATCTCTTGTTATAGTCTTTGGCTTAAAGTCTAATTGATCTGATAGGATTGCCACCCCAGCCTTCTTCTGATGTCCATTAGCATGATAAATTGTTTTCCACCCCCTCACTTTCAGTCTGGAGGTGTCTTTGGGTCTAAAATGAGTTTCTTGCAGGCAGCATATTGATGGGTTTTGTTTTTTTATCCATTCTGATTCCCTGTGTCTTTTGATTGGGGCATTTAGCCCATTAACATTCAGGGTAACTATTGAGAGAGATGAATTTAGTGCCATTGTATTGCCTGTAAGGTGCCTGTTAGTGTATATTCTCTGTTCCTTTCTGATCTACTACTTTTGGGGTCTCTCTTTGCTTAGAGGACCCCTTTCAATATTTCCTGTAGACCTGGTTTGGTGTTTGCAAATTCCTTCAGTTTTTGTTTGTCCTGGAAGCTTTTAATCTCTCCTTCTATTTTCAATGATAGCCTAGCTGGATATAGTATTCTTGGCTGCATGTTTTTCTCATTTAGTGCTCTGAATATATCATGCCAGCTCTTTCTGGCCTGCCAGGTTTCTGTGGATAAGTCTGCTGCCAATATAATATTTTTACCATGTATGTTACAGACTTCTTTTCCCAGACTGCTTTCAGTATTTTCTCTTTGTCACTTAGACTTGTTAATTTTTACTAAGGTGACGCAGTGTGGACCTATTCTTATTGATTTTGAGGGGGGTTCTCTGTACCTCCTGGATTTTGATGCTTGTTCCCTTTGCTATATTAGGGAAATTCTCTACAATAATTCTCTCCCATATACCTTCTACTCCTCTCTTTCTTCTTCTGGAATCCCAATTATTCTAATGTTGTTTTGTCTTATGGTGTCACTTATCTCTTGTATTCTCCCCTCATGATCCAGTATTTGTTTGTCTCTCTTTTGCTCAGCTTCTTTATTCTCTGTCATTTGGTCTTCTATATGGCTAATTCTTTCTTCTGCCTCATTTATCCTAGCAGTAAGAGTCTCCATTTTTTGTTGCACCTCATTAATAGCTTTTTTTATTTCAATGTGGTTAGATTTTACTTCTTTTATTTCTCCAGAAAGGGCTTTTATCTCTCCAGAGGGGGTTTTTCTAATATATTCCATGCCTTTTATGAGACCAGCTAGAACCTTGAGAATAATTTTTCTGAACTCTAGATCTGACATATTACCAAAGTCTGTATTGATTAGGTCCCTAGCCTTTGGTATGGCCTCTTGTTCTTTTTTTTGAGTGACTTTTTCCGCCTTGTCATTTTGTCCAGATAAGAATATATGAAGGAGAAAATGAAATATTAAAAGGGTGGCAAAGACCCCAGGAAAATGTATTGGAGCCAAATCAGAAGAGACCCCAAATCATGGAGGGGAGAAAGGGGATAAAAAAAAAGTTCAGGAAAAATGAAATTAAAAAAATAAAGAAAGAAGAAAGAAAACAAATTTTAAAAAATATAAAAAATTAAAAAATATATATATACTAGACTGGTGACTAGAACAGGGTCATCCACTTAATTTTGGGAGTATTTTGTTCTCTTAGAAGAAACCACCTCCCCAAATTTTAAAGAATGAAAAACATATATAAGGGTAAACACAATGAAGGGATAGAATATGCCTATAAAGGTGAAAAAAAAAATTTTTAAATTTCTAAAAAAGGAGTTGATAAAGTGAGTAGGTTGGGAGAATAAAGAAAAAAGAATGTGGAGAGATTTTGCTTGAGCTGAAAACTAAAACAAGCCCGGAGCTAGATTTAGGGCATATATTGATCTATTAGAAGAAATTGCACCCCAAATTTTTTAGAAGAAAAAACCCTATGTGTATACAAAAATAAAGTTAGATACAATGAAGAATAAACTATGACTATAATAATGAATGTTCAAAAAAGATTATTATTATTATTTTTTTTTATGAAAGCTATTGTTAAGATAAACTAGTTAAAAAATGTTAAAAGAGGAAAGGGTAAAAGTTTAAAAAAATTTAGAAAAAAAAGATAATATTAAAAATAATTAAATTAACTGCAAGACTAAGGAATCATGGGGAGAAAGCCATGAATTCCATGCTTTGCTCTCTCTTTCTCTGAGATTCTGCTGTTCTCCTTGGTACAGGAACTTGGTCTTGGCTGAATTTCTTGTTGATCATCTGGGGGAGGGGCCTGTTGTTTGATTCTCAAGTGTCTTTACCCCAGGCGGAATTGTATCACCCTTGCCAGGGGCCAGGCTAGGTAATCTGCTCAGGTACACTTTTGGGAGCTTTTGTTCCCTGAACGCTTTCTGTAGAGATCCCGAGGATGGGAATGAAAATGGTGGCCTCCCAATCTCCAGCCCAGAGGAGCTGAGAGCTCGGGGGCCCACTCCTCAGTGCACCCTCATAGAAAGCGCTCAATCACTCCCGTGTCCCTGGCCTCTGGCTGTGCTTCAAGCTCACCGAGCCTACGACTGGTTCAAGGTAACCCTGAGTTGAGAGCTCACTCCTCAGCTCCATCTCTGTAGCCGGCTTCCCCACTGTCAAGTGAATAAATAAAATCTTTAAAAATAAATAAATAAATAGACATATAACTAACTGAAAGATTGCATCAGTAATAATAAAAAAATTGACAAAGAAAAGCCCTAGACCTGATGGTGTCACTGATGAATTTTATCAAATATTTAAAAAATAATCAACATATTCCTCTTAAACTATCCCCCCAAAATGAAAAGATTATACTTTCTAACTCATTATATTAGGCCAGAGTTAGAATTCTAAAGCCAGTGAGAGACACTATAAGAAAACCACTTGAAACTAATGTAATATGGTATGTCAACTACACTTCAGTAAAAGAAAGGTAAACTACAGGCCAATATTCCTTATGAACATTAATGCAAAAATTCTCAACAAAATACTAGCAAACCAAATTCAAAAAGGATTATATACCATAATCAAGTGGGATTTATTTTTGGAATGCAGGTGTGGTTCAACATATAAAAATTTATCAATGTAATACACCAATTTTTTTCTTAAAAGATTTTATTTATTTGACAGACAGAGATCTACAAGTAGGCAGAGAGGCAGGGAGAGAGGGAGGAGGAAGCAGGCTCCCTGTTCAGCGGAAAGCCCGATGTGGGTCTCAATCCCACGACCCTGGGGATCATGATCCAAGCTGAAGGCAGAGGCTTTAACCCACTGAGCCACCCAGGCGCCCCTGTAATACACCAATTTAATAGAATAAAAGGAAACAACAACACAAAATTATCTCACTTGATGTAAGAAAAAAATGACAAAATTCAACTCTCTTTCATTATAAAAACACACAGAAATCTAGGAATAAAAGGAAACTACCTCAACAAATAAAAGCCATATAAGAAAATCCCACAGTGAACTTCATACACAATGGTAAAAGCCTAAAAACTTTTTCTCTAAGATCAGAAACAAATCAGGAATGCTGCTTTCATTACTTTTTTGTTTAACAGAGTCCTGGAAGTCCTACCAGAGCAATTAGGTAAGAAAAAGAAATATACACCCAAAATGGAAAAGAAGTAAAATTATCTCCATTTGCAGATGATATGACGTTACATACAGAAACCTCTAAAGATTCCACGAAAAAAAGTGATCAGAACTAATAAACAAATTCAAGAAAATAGTAGGATAAGAAGTTTACAGACAAAAGTCAGTTGTATTTCAACACATTAGCAATGAATTTCTAAAATGGAAATTAAGAAAACTATTTTATTTGAAATAGCATCACCAAAAAATGAAATGCTTAGGAATTAATCTAACCAAAGAGGTGAAAGACTTGCATAGCAAAATATACAAAATATTGTTGACATTAAAGAAGACATAAATGGAAAGATCTCTAATGTTCATGGGTTGGAAGACTTAATATTGTTAAGATGTTAATACTGTCCAAGTCAATTTACAAATTCAATGCAATATCTATGAAGATCCCTAGGGTGATTTTTGCTGGAAAAAAAAATCCATCCTAAAATTCATATGGAAAATCTCAAGGGACTGTGAACTATTGAAAAAACTTGGAAAAGAAGAACAAAGCTGGAGGTCTTATATTTCCTGATTTTAAAATTTACCACAAAGCTATAATCAGAATCTTGTGGTACTGGCGTAAAGAAAGACACATAGACAAATGGAATAGAACAGAAAGCCTAGGAAAAAACCCTCACATATATTGTCAAATTATTATCAACAAGAGTTCAAAGACCATTCAGTGGAAGAAAAGACAGTCTTTTCAACCAAGGTGCTGGGAAAACTGAATAACAAGATTTAGAAGTACAAAGTTGAACCTTTATTTAATACCAGATATAAAAATTAACTCAAGATAAATCAAAGACCTAAGTGTAAGCCTGAAATTATAAAACTCTTAAAAAAAAGCAAAAACTTTCTGACATTTGAGCTTGGCAATTTCTTAGCTATGATAGCAAAGGAATAGGCAAGAACAATAAAGTAGACAAATTGGATTTCATAAAAATTAAAGTTTCTGTGTATTAAAGAACACTACCAATGCATTGAAAAGGCATCTCTATGGAATGGGAAAAAGTATTTGCAAATCACATATTTAATGAAGGGCTAATATCAAAAATATAGAGAGAATATCTAAAACTCAGTAACAAAAAAAAAATCCCAATTCAAAAATGGACAAAGGGCTTAAATAGATATTTCTCCAAAGATGTATAAATGATCAGTAAACAAAAAGTAGAAATAAATAAGTGCTCAACATCATTCATTATTAGGGAAACTGATAGTGCCGTACTACTTCACACCTTTTAGGGTACCTACAGTGAGGTACTACTGCACACCTTTTAGGATACCTACTATGAAAAACAGAACACAGAATAACAAGTGTTGTTGAGAATGTAGAGCCCTTGTGTTCTATTAGTGGAAATGTAAATTGGTATAACATAGTGGAAAACCATATGCTGGTTCCTTAAAAAATTAAAATAGAATTACTGTTTGATCCAGCAATTTCATTTCTGGGTATATACCCCAAAGACTTGAAAGCAGGGTTTCAGGGATATTGGTACGTGCATGTTTGTAGCAACTTTATTCACAGTAATTAAACATGGTAACAAACCAAGTGTCCATGGACAGATAAATGAATAAATAAAATGTGGCCTATACATATCATGAAATATAATTTGATCTTAAAAAAGAAGGGAATTCTGAAATATACTGCAACACGGAAACACTTGAGGACATTATGCTATGGGAAATAAGCCAATCACAAAAAGACAAATACTCTATGATTCCACTTACATAAGGTACCGAGACAAGTCAAAATCATTAAGACAGAAAGTGGAATGATGGATCCCAAAGGACTGACTGACAGAAGAGAGAATGGGGAGTTATTATTTAATTGGCATAGTATTTTAGTTTTTCAAGATGGAAAGATTTCTAATGATGGGTGTTGGCGATTATTGCACAATACAGATGTACTTAGTATCTCTGACTTGTATACTTAAAAAGGGTTAAGATGGTAAATTTCATGTTATGCATATTATACCTAAATAAAAATACTGGGTTTCCCCAATATTTGTCAAACATAGAATGATTATAAATGATAATAAAGACGTTAGTAAAAAATTCACGAGATCTTAAATGTCCATATGTATTAAATCTTTACAAAGAAACATCCGGTAGCATGGTGTCTGATAGTGATCTTGAGGGGAAATTGCTTATTAGTGACTTAAAGAGAACCATGTCATCTATTGAATTGCTAACATTATATCCTCCTGCACCTGGATTTTCCTTGGAGGTCATCCTTTTAGACATTAGCCAGATTTGACCCTGCTGAGCTTGAGAGCTCTGATGAGCTCATAGCCCAAGGTGGTGTCATTTTAAGACTGCATTACAATAAGAGTGTATCTGTCACAGATAAAAATGCAGGAGCATATTTATGTGTTCATGTAATCCATCCATTGCTTTTTATAAACTTAAAGTTCTCCAGGGAGTGACACAAATTCACATAATGTTCCTTTGTGTTACAATTTGTATTTTGATCTCTACTTTAGCTGACAGGGTTTTTTTTTTTTTTAATAATAACCAGGATACCCCCTCGTGAATGCACACGTGTAGATATTAAAAAGTAAAAATTAGCTTAGTGATTCAAGTTAAAGTCAGAATTCTGTTATTCTGAATTATTTCTAATTTCATCTGCTCTGATTTTCAGTCAAATAATACAATTTCAGGTTTGAAATTTACCAACTTTCTCCCCACTATTTAGTGGGGTGCTTTTCCATGTGTCCCCAGTTAATCTCTAAATGGGATGCCACTATGGGCATCCTTGCCTACTTTCCACAAGTATGAAAAGAGCAAAAGTTGTATGCTTTTTAAAATAATTCAGAGACTAGAGAATAAGCGCCTATTATTTTTATGTACTAAGTTATGAAAATCAATAAGGCAAAATATATAAAATTAACATACATGAATAGAATAGTCATGACCTTATTGTAGAGCGAACAAGTAAACAACACTGTGAAAATAAGGGTGTCTGCTAACAAATAGATATGATAGATACTTTAGAGTAACTATTTTTGTCACATGTGAAAAGACTTTGATTTTTAAAAATATTTCCAAATACTAAAAATACTGTGATATAACTGAAATCTCTACTTGAACTCCCATAAAATGTACAGATGTACATTTAACAGCTTGAGCTGGTCCTGAGTTACATAGAACCCACTTGCCAAGTGACAGGGCCTTAACTAGTTCCCAGGATGAGAAATGCTCTGTGGATCCAAAGTCATATAACCCTGTTTGTTGTCATGGCTCTGACACACTTCTGCCAGTACCCCTGAGGCCCTGCCACCCCCTTTATACTCTGCTGCCATAGCCCTTGGTTGGCTAATCTAAGTGCTCTCTTAGTGAGGCCATCTTTGGACTTTGGTGTCCTTTGGGAGACATCTTGTAGTCATGGGTTCTTCCTCAAGGCCTACATTGTTTTGACAATGTCATTTTCTACTATCCAGACTTTTAGGGGAGGACCTATGGCAGATACTGGGGATCCTCACCCTCTTACTTCATCACCTTGGCTTCTCCTTCTCAGCACTTAGGACTCCAAGGTTTTAGGGACTGAAATGCATTGAAAAGGAGGGTGTGGAGGAGAAAGTTGAGTCAGCTGAACTTGTAACACTCATCTCCGCATTTGCCCTTCTTCTTGTGTTTATTACCTTACTTAGTGAATATCTTCCTGATCATTTAAGCCTAGAAACTGAGCGTCTTCTTGGACTCTGTTTATCCTCTATCTGCCATCATTTATCAAATTCTTCTATCATAGTCCCACTTAAATTTATTCATTCACTTATTCTCATATGCCCCAAATTATTATTGCATGCCACTATGTACCATGTGGAGTTCTAGGGGCTTAAGGCACTAGAGCAAAACCAACAAAGTCCTCAAGGAGCTTATGTTTTATTCCCACAGACAGAAAAACAAATTAAAAAATAATTTTAAAAAGATATAATTTCAGGTTATATTTAATTCTAGTAAGAAAAATAGAGTAAGGATGCAGATAGGTCATCACTAGTGGTGAGGGAGGAACTGGTACCTCAAGGCTTTTCTGAGAAATAAATCTTTGAGCAAATATGTAAAAGGATGAAATTCATAGATCTGTGGGGAAAATGTTCAAGCAAAGAGAATGCTAATTGATAAAAACTTGGCATGTTGAAGGAAAAGCAAAGTAATCTAATGTCAGGATGTAAATTATTTTGGAGAGATCAACTAAAGTCAGAATGCATAGTGTATTAAATGGTTTTAGATTTCATTTGGATGGAAAGCTATTAGAAAATGAGAATAAACTGATCTGATTCTTAAAATATTTCAATTCTAGGGATGTGCTGGTAAATATTTAACAACTGGCTTTGGGGAGAAAAGGAACCATTAACTGTTTTCATCTCTGCTGTGAATACGTCCAGCATGGCCAGATTCACAGTACCCAATATGACATTACTGTAAGAAGAACTGGGAAGAGAAGCACACAATTGGCCTCTTGAGCTGTGTCTCCTGGTTTTTTTCGAGAGCTCTTTGGGGTTTGGTTTGTTTTATTGCTTCTTACCCTTCTTCCTTTCACGTACCATTTATGTGCCACAACATAGCACTGCTTTTCCTCCTTCACCCCCACTCTCATCCCAGGGAGACCTGTGCTCTCCAATATGGTAGCATGTGAAATGTGGCTAATGAGAAACCAAAGATTTCATTTCTTTTTTCAGTTTTAATTAGTTTGAATTCAAATTATAAAAACAAAATTTGACTCTGTTATTACAAAAATTTTGGGACTGTTTCAAGGAACTTGGGTGAGTAAATCTTTTTCAATGTTAAGTTTTATGAAATCTAAATGCAGATCCAATATGCTCACTGAAAACTTAGAATCTGAATTAAAAGGTGTTGTAAGTGTAAAAGACAAAATGGATATCTGACATTGAGAATGAACAAAAGAATGGATAATATCTGATTACCAATCTTCTTTTTATTGGTAAGCATGTTGAAATGTTAATATTTTGGATATATCAAGTTAGAGAAAATCTATTTTTAAGATTAATTTCAATGGTTTCTGGTCACCATTTTTTGAATGTGGTTACTAAAAAGTAAAATTACATATATGTGTTGCATTATTTTTGTATGACAGTGCTAATTTTGACTCTTGCTACTCTGTGTGTAGTCTAAAAACCAGTGGCATTAGTGTTACTTGGGAGCTTTTCAGAAATGGAAATCTAAGCTCATTCCCAGAACTACTAAATATGAAGTTGAATTTTGACAGGTTCCCAAGTGATTTGTATACTCATTAAATGTAAAGCAGGGATCTAGACAATTATGCAAGAGTAGTCTTTGCAGCTTATTGCTTTTCAATTTTACCCTTCTCACTATTTTCTTTAAAATAATGCCCATCCTTATTTAAAACCTGTGAAGGGCCCAAGTTAATAGTCACATAAAGTGCAAACTTCTTACCTAGTTAGGCACACAAGTGGAGTTTTGATAGTAACTCTTTAGCCTCCTCTTCTGTATCTAAGAACTTAAACACACAGTCATTTGTGAATTATTGGTTTCTATCCAAACACCTGCTATTTTCTATTTCTTGTTTCTGTATATGTTGTTTCCTCTGCCTTGGATATCTTTTTCTTTCTAGTCCACATGGGGACATATTTCTTGTTAAGTTAGATTATCTAAAATTTTTAAATAAGACATGCAGCTGCTTTCATTATCATGCGGAAGAACTGTTTGTTAGAACCACCCAAGGGGTATTGAGAATTCTTTTTTTCTTATAGAATTCTATGCCATTGTTGGACTGTACAGTTCCCTGACAAACAATGACGTGGACTTTGTGAAGTTTCACGTTAATTTGCATGTTGCACCTAGTAAATATGCAAGTGATCTTTGTCTGGTAGAAAATGTAACCCAAAAGGCTATACTTTATTGTTATGAAAAACATTCACTTGGTATCTATGGATATTCTCTACAGAGGACATTTTCATTATCTCCTTCTTTACTTTTTTTTTTTTTTTTTTTTTTAAACATGGCTTCTTTTAGCTCCTGGAACATGTTTATAATACATGTTTTGAAGTTTTTGCTGATTTCAATATTGAGCCTTCTCTCCACTTTTCTTTCCGGGTTTATAAGTCCAAGGAACTCCTGTTTCTTTGTAGGTCTCATACATTGTTGTTGCTAAAAAGTAAGTACTTTGGATCATATATTGTAACAACTCTGAGTATTGATTGTCTCCCCTCTCCAGAAGTGTTGCTGTTTGTTCATTTATTTAGTGATTTGGTTAGAATAATTTTGGGAAGTCTATTTCTCCTTTTGTGTGAAGAGTCTGATGTTTCTCTCAAGAGGACACTACCTCGGGCATGCACAGTTACCTTGATAAGACTGGTTTTAACAGAACTTTTTTTTTACTGTCTATTTGCTGGTTTCTCTGTTCAGGCGTCTGCCTCTATTGGTAATACACATAGATGTTTGCCTCCACTCATTGCCAGCTGATTGCTTTATCGTCTATGACAATGTCCTGGAGCAAAAATCTAGCCAATTAAATACATTCTCCTTTGTCGGGAAAATTTTTGAGGCCGATTTTTGAGGTTTGTTTTGATCCCACAAGGATTCTTCTTAACTATTTCCTTAATTCTCTCATAAGCTATCAGATTTATGATTTAGCTTGTTGTTTTCATGAAACTACCAGCTTCTTTTTGTTAACATACCACCAGAGTTTCCATTGTTTCCACAAGGGCCTTTAGTAGTAAACTTTTTTGATATGCTTCTAAATAAAGTCATTTCCTTTGGGAAGAGCTTTGAATCTCTCTGTTCCTATGATCTATCTTTCCTCTGTGAAAAGCCTTTAAGCCATGGTTCTGAAGTTGGGAGCAAGGACAGAGGCCATGTACTCCTGCAATGACATCCCTGATTTATGAGCAGGGAGTTGGGCAGGGACAGTAGCTTCTGGTCTTCTTGGCTTGTCTCTTCAGCATGGAACCCCTGCACTATGAACTTTCTGGAAGTTCATTATCCAATATTCTCTGCCTACTATTCCTGGCCTTAAACATCCATCTGTGAGTGAGTGCTGGGTGGATGAAGGGAGACTCCAATCTCTCAGCTCTACTTACGTGGAAGTTACTTTCTGCAGCATAAACCTGGGGGTTGGGTGATGAGATATACTGGCAGTTTGCCCTTCTGGGGAGATACTGTAGCATAACTGGGAAAAGGGGGTACAAGAAATTCCATGGTTTCGGTGTTATTTACCCAAAATGGAGTGGTGTGTGTGGGAGTGGTGAAGGAGTATGCCTTGACTCAAGTGTCACTGATTCTCACTGTTCTTACTGAAATTTAGTAGATTTTCTTAAATAAATGGTTCTTCATATGCTATGTGCCTGTATGCTTTTAGAACAACTTCAGAAATTTGAAATTGCTATTTGCTTTTGAAAAAAAATTTTTTTTTTTTTTCGCAATCTGTGGTTGTTTGGCTGGGGTGTAAATAGGTTCTGGGAAATCCTCTCATCATCATTCCTGAAGTAGATCTCCAACTTTGTATCTATGTTCATAATCTTATTTTAGTATTTAAAATAAATAAAAATGTCATTTGTGATGGCCTGTATAAAATCCTATTTCTTGAATTCCTATGGAGGTAGCTTGACCATTTTACTGGTTTCTTTATTAATAATTCAAAAAAATCTTTGATACCTGTTTATTCTATATATATAAGCCTCATAAGAGAAACATAGTATTTTATTCTAATTCTTGTTCATGTAAACCTTCCTTGTGGAGACTTCCTTATTTCCCAGTACAAAATTAAACATTTCTTGATGTCTTCCACCTTACCTTGTAGATATTTCTGTTACATTTATTGTACGTGTTAAAACCTACTGTGTCCCTGCATTTCTTCTGATACAGTGGGATGTTAAAGACAGTGCTTCAGTCATGTGCTTTATTTATGTATGTATTTATTTATTTATTTATCCAATACAAGTTTCCCATTTTTCTCTGTATATTATTTATATTGCCATATTTGTCCTTTCTATGAACTGCCTAAAAGAATTTTTGAAAGAGCTATAAGCAAACAATAATAAATTCAATTGAATTAGCACTTACTCTCTCTGGGACTTGGTTTCCTCATTTATTAAATGAAGGAGGTAAGCTAGGTCAGAGATCAGTCTGCTTACCTCTTTCTTAGCATAATTTTGATAGATGGTGAGTGTGCACGCCTGTATGTGTGTGTGTGCGTGTGTTGAAAACCTCTGTCTTTATATTATCTGACCAGAGACTGCTGTTTTTCTCTAAGATTACGGAAATAAAGCAAAAGGAGTTAAAGAGGAAAGCATTTCCATTTCTGACACATGTGTATGGAGAGGAAGTGAGGCACAAAAAGTGCATGCACCAGAAATATAGTCCTCTAAATTTAAATTATGTGATTCTCCAAATGCACAGTACATCCTTGTGAACAAATGCTAGTTCAGTTCTTAACTCTGGTTTGGAGTCCTGTTCTCAATCACTTGGACTTAATTTCCACACATATACAACTGGAATAGTCACATCTAGAAGAAAGAAATGAAATAAGAAATAAGTAGGTTATCTCATGCAGAGACAGCTTAGGAAGCATGAGTTGGTCTGGAAACATGTTTAAAAACTCATCTCTTACTATTAAATGTTTATAAACCTTTTATAAGTCTAAGAATTTTTATTTTAAGTCTGGATGATATGAATACTGTTTTCACAGATTATTAATCTGTAAGGCACGTTCTTTTATTTAATATATGTGACATATTCTATTTACTGTTAAAAATGGAATGCTTTAAATGTGTTTCCGTTTTTTTCCCCTTCATTCAGCATGTGGTCATTTTTTCCTTCATTATTTCAAGGCCCTACTATGCATGTAACACTCTGTGAGGCATTAGCACAACCTCAGTATGTTTATGGTATCCACCTGCAAGGAAATCGATTTTTTACAGACTAGATCTGGTCCTTTGAAAGACAAACACTCCTGGTTCCGTTTTAATACAGCTTTAACTAGCATGACATAATAGTTGGAACTCCATGTTAGCCATCTCCTGCAAAAGCCTTTCTGGTAGCTTGTCCATTTCAAATTTTACACGCAGTTTTTAAGTCATTTGGTTTTATTTTGAATTAATTATATTTGACTCTTTATTAAAATTACATTTTTAAAGCTGTTGGATTTCATAGATGCCTCTTTAAAATCATCCATAAATCTAATGCACTATGTATGTGTTTGATAAGGTAGTGTTACATTGGGGGAGGGGCCATAGGCAGATTTAACGTTTTGAAAGTTTATGTTATGGTTAAATAACATATGAAATTATTTGACAGATCAGTAATTGAATAATACTTTTGAGGTAGCAAGGTATGTCCTTTATTTTTCTGGTATGCCTTGTTTTCCTTTGTCCTTCAGAAACAACTGATTGGTTTGTACTCTGCTCCCAGGGAAGGATAGGACAAGATAGAAAAAAAAAAAAAAAAGGGCGCCTGGGTTGCTCAGTGGGTTAAGCCGCTGCCTTCAGCTCAGGTCATGATCTCAGGGTCCTGGGATCTGTTCCAATGCGGGGGCTCTCTGCTCAGCAGGAAGCCTGCTTCCTCTCTCTCTCTCTCTCTCTCTCTCTGCCTGCTTGTGATCTCTCTCTGTCAAATAAGTAAATAAACTCTTAAAAAAAAAAAAAAAAACCTTCCAGAAGCTTAAGCCCTTTGTCCTGTATGCTAAAGCAAATGCATAAAGGGGCCAGGGCAGACTCTGCAAAAAAGGAAAATGACCAGGTGCAAGAAACAACAGTGGTAAGTGGCAACAAAAACTCTCCTCAGTTTTCAGGAGCTTCTATCATGAAATAGAGAACACAAGTTTCTTGGGTGAGTAGGACTAGCTCACCACTATTTTTTGTGATGTAGGGATAGGGTATCCTCAATTCCAGTTTTTAAAATTTCTAAAAGAAAGTAGAAATCCAGATTTTAAAATATTGTCAACTAATTTTTTTTCTCTTTTAATAAAACTGTGTAAGAAAATAATTCCTATGTTAAACAATGAAGATACTTGGGGTTGCTTTTTTTCCCCATTGCCACATAGTTTTGGTTTTGCAGAAGCAGACATGAGGGGAGAAATAACTTTGAAAATTTTCATAAAGGAAAATATTTTCCTGCTTTGTCCAGATTAGAAGAGTCTGAGATTTGTGTGAAGGGAAACAGGAGGCAGTGAAAATTAAAAAGTCTAGGGCCATGTGTACTGAAGAGGTGGGAACATTGCACAGAAGGTGACAACAGATAACTTCTCATGGACTTTATCACATGGTGAAATACTGAGTAGACTCTAGAACCCTAAGACTGGCAGTGAGCAAGCAGCTGGGAAACACAGGAAAAAGAGACATCTTGGTGAAAAGCTGTGTGTAGGACCATTAGAGAAAGATGCTCTCCTGCTGCAGAAAGCCTGAGAGTTCCTTTGCCTTTATCTGACACACATCTACCAAAAATGTTACTGAGGAGACAAGGTAGAAGTTTCTTAGGAGTTCATCAGGATGAGGGCTCAAAGTAAATAGAATGAGTTCTAGCAGAATAAAGCTATATTGCTGCTCTACATCTGAATTTAATTGTGTAACACCTGATTTATTTATTGTTTGTTGCCTTTATAAACTATGGTTCTCTTCTCTTTTTCTTCCCACCTATATAATTATTCTGGTTAATTTGTTCTTTTGCATGATTCATGTGTACATTTATGATAACTTGAAAAGCACATGCATTGAGGTAAAGAAAAGTCAGTAGAATGTAATAATGAAAAACCTACGAAGTGCAAATTCAAAACCAAAGTCTTTGATATGGTATTTGAATAATGCTAAAGAAATTAACACAAAGAAGACTATTGGAAAACCCCATATATAATAAACCCCATATATAATAAACTACATATATTATAAATGGATGCTGGAAACAACCACAACAAAAGACAAAAAAGAAAAATTAACAGAACATGAAACAAAATGAACCATCAAAACACAAGTGCAGAAAGGCTGACATTTATTCTTTTCTTTAGTCTCCCTGCAAAGACAGTTTGATGGTGGTCTGAGGAATAGTAGATTTTTTATGTATCTCTAGAGGTAGTCCATAGTTTATTTTTGTAATCTTCCCAAACTCTCTTATTACTCTAGGAAGAAACTTTTTGTTCGACATTGGCAGTTAGATGGTTTGGATAGATTGTCCCAGTGCGTCATAATCAGATAGGCAAATATTTGTTGACATTAATTTGTGGGCTAAGGACTATACTAGATTCCTTGGAATTGTCCGTGATACATAACACACAGGACCTGTCCACAGAAGTGTACTTCTAGGATTTTCAGTCGTAGCTAACATATATGTGTCTTCTACTGGGAAATAACAAATACCACAGGACAATGATGTATGTTACATGGCTTCTGTGAAACTTAACAAATATGATGGATGGCTGGGCTAGTCAAATTTATCATGACACGTAGGAAGTGAGGAAGTTACATAATTTTTCTTTTCCCTTCGCCAATTTCTCAGCATAATTTATTGGACATATATTCATTTTACATTGTCTTATGACATTTCTTTTTTATATAACACTTTTGTATATATACATTTCATTAAGAGAAATCTATTCTCTTTCATTGATCTTTTTCTATTTGCAGATATCCCATGCTATTTGAACTATCACTGCTCTAATATTTGTTTAATATCATCTCCTCTTTTGTAACTCTTAAATACTAGCTTAGGTTTTCTAAATATTACTCTTACATATTATTCTGTATATGGTTAAGGTAAATTGTAATTTACTTTGGGATTTTTTAACATTAATGACCTAAAACATAAATACAATCACATTATATGAGCAGCAATAGCAAAAACAATAGAATGAGTATAGGATACCATGTAATAATGCAAAATCTCTTGTCCAAATCTAGGAAATATAGATTCTTACCTATTTTTTTTTCCCAGGCAAGCATCATTTAATTATCTATCATTCTGACATACTGCACTTTAGTGAATCCACAGACTTACTAATATTCCTTGTTAATGTTACCAAGGAATTGTTTATGTGCATCGGGTACTTGGTTCACTGAGTCATTGAGTCTAGTTCCATTCCAACAGTAGGACAAGTATCCAGAGAGAGGATGAGGCAGCTTGGAAACCTGATGCTCCACACAAAGTCAGTGCCAAGCCTGGAGACTGCACTGCCTTCATTGTTAAAGATGAGCTCATGGCACATCTAGCAGGAAAAACTGCCAGGAACTAAGGGGTCTGGCTCATTTTGCACCAAACTAAACTTCGGTACTCTGTCTCAACGTGTAAGGCCCATTTTATTGAAATCAATTTCAGGTGGATGTTCCTGAGATTAGACTGATGATATAAGCTTTTAAAAAACAGAAATACTGTGTTTACTCTCTGACTAAACCTAAGGCCCAGATAATGGATTCACAGTTTTTACACAAAAAGCAATTGGTTTTTATACCCAAACATCTGGCAAACCCTGAAAAAACTTAAAGTGATGCTCAACTGCATATAGACAAGGTAAGCCAACGCTTCCCTGTGAATTTAGCTGATTAAAAAATTCTACCAACGTGATCGAATTAATAGGCACTATGATCAAATAAATAGACACTATGCTTTCTCTACTCTCTGTGGGTAAAATTCAGAGTTTTTATACAGATGATAACTAGATTAGGATAATACAATTCCAGATAGGAATTTTCTGCAAAATAGGCTTATTTCTTATTTTTCATGACCACTTTGCTTAATGATTTTTATTTTCCTTATTATAAAGTTTAGATACTTGCCTTTTTATTTAACTATTGGCCAAGATAGTTAGCATAGTTATACAACTGTTTCATGTAATTATCCTCATGACAATGAATTATTGCATATAAATGACTTAAGTCTATCATTTTATGAATGTGTGATATATGTTAAGTTTAAATTAAAAATAAAAATACATTTCTGACCTAAATCACAGAAGTAGAGAAGTCAGAGGAGACAAACATTTATTAAACTTATTCAGTAAAGAAGATTATAACTTTGATAATTTGAACAATAAAAATTAAAAACTTTGGGGATGTTCTTTTTTCATTCTAATAAAGAAAGTTAATATTTTTATTTTTTACTTTATTTTTTTCAAAATTTCAAAAGCAAAAAGTATTGGGGTACCTGGGTGACTCAGTGGGTTGGGCCTCTGCCTTCGGCTCGGGTCATGATCTCAGGGTCCTGGGGTCGAGCCCCACATCAGGCTCTTTGCTCAGCAGGGAACCTGCTTCCTCCTCTCTCTCTCTCTCTCCCTGCTTATCTGCCTATTTGTGATCTCTCTCTCTGTCAAATAAATAAAAATATTAAAAAAAAAAGCAAAAAGGACACTTGAACACTCTGCATTGCAAAATTGCATGTGCACTTGTCTTAGTTTCGTGGGTATGTGTAGAAGGGTATTATCCTAAAATTAGAGCAATCAGTGTATAATCCATGTAAGATTTTCCCTTCAGATTTTAATTATTGCTCTTGCTGTTAAATGTCCTCATGGGCTCTTTTAATTTTTTTGGCATTATGAGCATTATTGTATCAAAATGTCACAAATTTAGTACATATTAATTTTGAGAATTTTCTTTCAAGATTTTATTTATTTATATGAGAGAGAGAGAACAAGCAAGAGAATCTGAGCTGGAGGGAGTGACAGAAGGCGGGGGAGAAGCAGACTCCCTTTCAAGCAGGGAGCCAGTGTGGGTTCAATCCCAGCAACCGGGAATAATGACTTGACCAAAGGCAGGCGCTTAACTGAGTCACTCTGGTGCCCCTAATTTTGAGAGTTTATATATTTTTATTTTTCGGCATCTCACCACATATTTTCAAATATACTTTGGATGCTTAATCATCCTTCTAAGAATGAAGATTGAAATGATGAAAGTGAATATTGTTTTTATAAACATCATTATTTTCAGGAACAAAAAGAATATGACAAACTAATGTGAGTTTTATAACATGAACAGAGAGATTAAGAAAACAAGACTATATAGGATATATAAAAAATTATAATCATTAGAATCTCTGTTGTAATATGATTATGTCCACATTTTGATCAAAGTTATTAAACCTAGAAAGTAATTGCATTTTCAAAATGTGGATTAATTTGTGAGAAGGACAAACACATTAAGTAGTTTATTTAGCAGGAATAGTAGGATTACACAAATTGAAATCATTTCGTTAACTCATCAGTTATCATGTTTACATTGATTGGCCTATCCCAAGGAGATGGTATACAGCAATGGGCCACAACAAAGAAATTGACATTAGATTACATCATTATCCACAACTTTACCAGGAAGGCAGTCTAAATAAGCTCTCACCTAAATAACTTTACTGAACCTGTCTTAGAGCAATAAATAGAACTATGAAGATGCAATTCAACCTGAAAACATGTTAGTGGGAATTAAAAGATGATTCTATCAAATAATGCCTAGGAACAAAGTGAAATGTTCTATTCCTACTTTTCACTGGCTAAAATATATGCAGGGATTTAAATCGCGCGCATAAGAATATCTTTTTAAAACAAGTTACTTAGTTAAACCCTTTGCATATCAATATACACATAGCATAACTTTTTTCTTTCTTTTTTTTTTAATCAATAATGAAAATGTCTTCAGAAAAGTTGAGTTTTTCAAAAGCCAAAGAATTGGCAAGTGGTGAACCTAGGATTTAAAGCCAAGCTTAATTATGATGATTATGAAAATAATAAATAATTATATACTTAAACTTTATAAACATATATAACTGTAATTACACAAAATAATTGATCAGGAAAACATCTAATAATACTAGGTGAAATAGAACTACAGATATTCAAACTTAATTTTAATACACTGCTGAATGAGTCCATGGTTTTGAGGAGTGTTGAGAAGTTGATTATTTTGCTAAAGCTAATGGTCTTCAAAAAAACCACAAAAAACAAAATTAATGGTTCTTCATTTGCTTTTTCATGAATCTTAACAGAGGATATGTTCAGTCTCACTTTTAAACTCTCCCCCGAAAATTGAACTTAATAATTGTACAAACCATAAGAAAATAAAAATAATTATTTAGTTTAATTACTATTTAATTTCATAAATATGAAAGATAATTTTTATAAGATAAATAATACCGAACAATGTTATCAACTTTCTCAAAAAACGTTTAGGAAGAATCATTTCAAATATTTGTATTCATTTTTTTCTAGATCTTCAAATATTTGTATTCATTTTTTTCTAGATCTAGAAAAGTTAACATTGTTTCAGAAGCTATTGTGACTTTTTTCTGCCCCATTTAACATTATTAGAATTCTGGTTGGAGTGGATATTTGTACCAATTTAACTACTTTTGAAATTATAATTCTTTGGCAAAGATTTGCCAATGGAATTCTTGTTATTTAGATTATGTAAATACATATCTGATGTTTCTAGTCCCTGAGCTCAGAGATTTTCAATAAATTATGAATATCAAAAAAATTCAGAATATTTTCTCCTTCTCCTCCAAAAAGGAAAACTCAGATGTGATGACTCTCTACTGATAATTAGTTCATTGTACATTTATATGTCTCATCAACATTCTTGATAGCCAATCACATGCATTCCTTTTTAGCTTCCTGATGAATGACTTATTTATTGGTAGCTTGAGATCAGCAAATCCTATAAATCAGAGCTTTTTGTCTCCCCATCTGAGAGTAAGTCATTAAATATTTACCAGCACACAAACTGATTTTGAATCTCCTTCAGTCTGATCATCCCATAATACAGCAAAGCAGAGAACCAGAACTTGTATCCTAGTAAAATTACCAAGGAAATGCAGTAAACATGTTTTTGGTTTTTTGCTTGTTTATTTGTTAGTTTCTTAGAGGGAGAAAGGGGCAGAGGGAGAGAAAGAATCTTAAGCAGGCTCCATGCCTGGCAAAGAGCCTGACACCGAGCTCAATCTTACAGCCCTGAGACCATGACCTGAGTGGAAATCAAGAATGAGACACTTACCCAACTGAGCCACTCAGGTGCCCCTATAGTAAAGACTCTTGAGAGCTGGTTCTTTATCCTTTCCCTAGGCGGTATTTGATTTTTTTTGGTAAGCCTCTATTTCTAAGTGACAGCAAGAATATACACATCTTAAATAATATTTTATAAAGGAAGGGGAGAAATATATAAGATATTTATTCTCCAAATGACAAAATATATCATCTCATCTTTTATGGACTATGCCGGTTAGGGAGTTTGTGCAACATGGTACAGAGGTCTTGAGTGAAGATTAGAGACCCTCTTTTCACAATGTAATGGAAGGTAGATAAATTACCTTTCTTTTCTTGGCCAAAGAGCTGCTCAGTAAAATTTGCTGAGTTTCAATTTCTTTTAAAAAGATAATAGTGGCTTTTTTTTTTGTAAAGATTTTATTTATTTATTTGACAGACAGAGATCACAAGTAGGCAGAGAGGCAGGCAGAGAGAGAGGAGGAAGCAGGCTCCGTGCTGAGCAGAGAGCCTGATGCAGGGCTTGATCTCAGGACCCTGAGATCATGACTTGAGCCAAAGGCAGAGGCTTTAACCCATTGAGTGACACACGCACCCCAATAATAGTGGCTTTTGAAATCAAGGATGGATTTCTTCAGGCTGAAGAAAGTTAACTACAAATATTTCATGGAAGATTGCAGGTGATATTTGGATTTTAAATTTTTATTGATTTGTACAACTTATTATATCACCGGCTATGTGGGTACACACCTGCATCAGAGGTGCTGTCCACAATGTAAAGATTAAAGGTTAATGTTTGTGAACGTCAGTGGCACACAGCTATTCATTACTTTATAATCGATTTGTGGGAGGGGAAAAGGAGGCATTGAGTGCTTTAAATCACATGTGGCATAATTTTCCCCTGGGCAGAGTGATGAGGAAGATGCACAGAATGCAAACTGAAAAAGAAGAATGCTAGCACAGAGACAGATACAACTGAACAAACGTTATTATGGAAAAGTGGCAATTAAGATTCTCTTAATTAGCCTGTCATTTTGTATTTGTCATCATAATGTTTGTTTTACAATGCTTTATTAAATCTGGCTTTATGACAAACAGTCTGCTGGCAATGCATCCTGCTGGGCAACATACGGCATCACACCTAATGAATATTAATGCTGCAAAGTATAAATGGTCTTCAGGGATGGCGCTGATGGCTGGGAAACTCCTACATATGGCATTACTATTCAGAAAGGTTAACTTACATGCTTCTCATCATTTTTTTTTTTTTTTGTCTCTCACTGTGACTTATGCTTTTGCCTATGAAACCTCAAAAGTGCACTCAAAAGTTAAAAATGTTTGCTTTTTAATATTATTATGTCTGTTCTAAGCAGCCTTACTGTGCTGTTTCTTCCCGCCAACTGTCTCCTCATGAGGCGTCTGTTCATTTGCATGCTTCCTAGCCAGGTGAGTCTGTTATGCCCAATAATGCACTTGCATCTGGACCAGATGTTTCACAACTATAACTGTACAGTGTCTGTATGCTCTCATGTTTCCAAAGTCAATAACGGGTCAATTTTTTAAAAGCATTGCCCTATATATACTCTTCTGATTGTTACCGCTTTCTTTCACACTGTGCATCAGATATAATTTCCAGTAATTTCTAAATTAACTTGATTTTCCTATTCACAGAAGGAAGAAAGGAGAAAGACAACCAAACCCAGAAATTTAAAGCAGTAAGTAAGAAGGATATTTTTCTCCACATCATTATTTCAAAGCATGCCTCAGAATTCAATTTGTGTCATTACAAACCACATCCAACCCAGAGTGCTGCAAAACAATTACAAAAATTTTGAGTCGGTTTCCCCTCCCTCCCCCAACAATATACAAAGTTTTGGATAGGAAATCAAAAAGAAGTCAATCATACCTTATTTCCTCTTTCAGGATTTTAGATAGAGGTTATAAAAAAAATCAATCATGAAATTATATAATATTTGGAGGCTATTTCTACAGAAATTGAAAAATGTGTAGGCTGAAAATAAATGATTGCAGATGGGACTCTGTCATTGTCCAAATAAATCTCCTTTTGTAATATTATATTAAAAAGTACTGTACTGTACATCATGTAAAGTAATTAGCTGCAAACTGTACCAACAAATCAGTTTAAGGAAAATGCAGGTATCATTAAAAAGCCTGCAAATATTCTGAAGATTTCTGCTTTTATCCCCGAGATAATCACAAGCATACCCTCATTCACTAGTTACTTTGCTGCAGATACATTGGAAGTAAGGAGGGAAAAGTAAGAGTGGATTGCAAAAGTTGATTTCAACAGACAGAACCAGAAATCATTTCCCAAACCCAAATAATATGAGAATGGATTTCATCTAATGATGAATAATGATGCTCTTACTATTTGTTGGTCATTTACTGTTTACATAATGTTTTATATTCAATAATTTAATTTGAACTATCATGTGAAGTGAATTTTTAAAAGCATTTAAAAGTGCAGATGCTTTTATTTCTGATGCAGCTACAGTAACGTCTAATGTCTAGATCATGAGCTAAGCTTCTCTGCAGCTTTATGGAAGGCACATTGGAGATTGTATGATATCTCTATTACCATCCAACTGAGGAGGGGGTTAGTTTTGTTCAGATTGGATCTTCACCTGAAAATTGCTATTTATATGAGAAAACTTTTCATACATTTATTCCATGAATTTGTATAGAGTGCCTCGTAACAATAAGTAGTATGCAAGAGGCAGAGGACCCCAAGGTCATAAGACAGAGGAAGAAAAGGCATTCTTGAACTAATACTTAAGAAAATGCAGATAGTAGACCCAGGATATGGAGTAATGCCTTCTTAACAAATCAGGTTATACCCTGCAAAGGGTAGTATGGGGTTTATTAGATAAAAGTGGTAGCATGTGGTAGATAAACCCAGAACAACAACAGCAGCAGGCTATCTAGAATTTACAAAATGCAAGAACAAATACTAAGGCCATCCTCTTAGCCAGAGGGTGAATGATGATTTATTTTTCTCTCCAACTAGATTCTTCTTACAGAGCGTTACACAATTATGTATAGACTAAGGTATACAGAATAATTGTACAACATTAATATTAAGAAGTTTTTTTCTATATAAACTGTAAAACTATGTCAGAATCTACTGACTCATGCAGTGCTTGTTATCTATTAAATTGTACACATGAAATTTATAATAAAATATGTATTAATCCTCATTCCCAGAGGATAAATTCAGTCATTTTAAGTAAACTTATATTCATGTTTTTTTTTTTCTTCATAAGTACACAGTTAAGTGTACCTTTTGATGTAGTCATAGATAGATATCTGGGTTGGGTAAGTCATATTTGACAGTGGTATTCTGATGCCTGATTGATAAAGCAAGAGAAACAGCATCTCTTACCAAATATCAAGGAGATATTTTCTCAGTATTTTATTTATTATGGCATCTACAGCATTGTTCCATTCAATTGGTCAAAACACTGGGTTATTCTCTCATGCTCGGCCAGTCCTGGGAATGTAAGACAGAGATAAGTTCTTTAGAACCTGCATGTGGTAAAGAGAGTAACATGAGGCATAATTAAAGGTTGAACGGAGAAATAGAGTGTGTATGTTTGGAAGAGGTGGGGAGGACAAAAGGTGCTGAGAGCATTAAGGACTCTAAGCTGGCACAGCTCCTAGGATGATCTCAGGACCGTCAAAGAGCCTGTGTTCATTGATCGATGTTCAGTGTGTATACACAGCCCAGCTTTTAGAAATGGTAGAAGTTTCTCAGTCTTTTTGCAGAACAAGCTCTGCTTTATAGTCTTGCATGTGTTAAGAAAAAGAAAAAGGAGAAAAAAAAATTTTTTCCCCCTAAATAACCTACGAAAAGAGAAATGATTACAACGTCTCTTCTGGGTAAATCTGCTAATACCACATTTAACTAAATAATACAATTAACCAATTTTCCTGATGTTTATTTTAGAAACTACTACTCTCATTTCTCTTTAGTATCAGAATAGCTAGCAAATAATCCTACATTACCGCTTAGGTTTTGAGTAGCGGTGTTTTCTTTTTCACTTTTGATATCATTTGGTGACAATGCTTTACGTTTCATGGTAGGAAGTTCAAATAATTTCTAAATAATAACACTGGGTGGTGAAATTATTAAGAAATTGTATTTTGAAAATGTGTACAGATGCTTACATATAGCTATTGAAGTATTTAACTGGTGGAAATGGAAGGGCATAAAAAAACTTAGGAAGTTAAAATATCTGCCAAAGCTTAAAACCAAGAATCCTATCATCTTGCAGGCTTCTTACATTTCCTAACAAATTGAATAGCCAACGGATGAACCCAGGGATAATGCAAACACCAATAAGAGTTGCATCCTCAATATAAAGCACTAAATCCTTTGTTTATGCAGCTGCTAGAAAAGAACACTTTGGGGCTAAAATGATGAATTTCAATCGAACCAAACTGTACTCTTTGGGGGTGGGGAGAGCCTTACTAATATTTTCTCCTAGAAGGAGAAATAAACAATTCAAAAATGTTAGATACAAATATCTCTGAAGATCAATCCATGTTTTGCCCTCTAAAAATATTCTCTATTTCCCAAAGGTTGACTTTCCACCCAGAAATTCTCAAATATAAATAATATAACGTAAAGGCAATTTAGTTTTGTTATGCTGTGCTTTTCTTTTCAGATGAGTTAATTATACACAGTAATTTTTGACAATAAACATTTCTCAGAACACTTTTGTTTTGAAAATGAAGGAAACCCAGCTTGAACAAACTTCGGCCAAAAAGGAAGTACATTTGTTTGTAGAAACATACCACTGAAAGTCACACGAACAGCTGTCTGTAGGGACAATTGTAAACAATATTTTCAGGTTCTCTATCTCACATTGTCACACTTAGTCTCTCTTTGTACAGATGTGTTTCTTCCATGCTATGGATGTCATGTCTACCAGTTGCTTCCATAGTCATAATCTGCCCCTCATCAATTGATGAGAACTAGCCTCTTTTTCTTCTTTCTTCTTTTTTTTTTTTAAGTATAATTGGCATGTGACATTATATTCATTTCAAGTATATAACATAATAATTTAATATTTATTTATACTGTGAAATGATCACCACAGTAAGTCTCATTAACATCTGTTACCATATACAGTTCCAAACATATTACCTCTTAAATTCTAGTTTCAAAATTTCTGGAGAAGTTAACTAAATAGTACATCTTTGAGTACATATGCAACTTCTTCTAATTAATGATGGTCAGGGTTGGGGCATATGCAATGTTAGCTCTTATTCAAGCCACAAGGCTGAAGCAGTGATGAGGATGGTGCAGGAGAGAACAGTTGCCCTAAAGGACGAAGGACAAAATAATAGATTTAACTACTGTATGCAACTTTGAGTTTATTATAATTTTTTTTTTTACTTTATGTACTCACTTCTCTTGATAACTGTCATAATTTTAAAGGAATATATGTTCCTAGAAATATTGAAAACTTTGAACATTTTTTTGAAAGATTTTACTTATTTATTTGACACAGAGAGAGAGAGAGATCACAAATAGGCAGAATAACAGGCAGAGAGAGAGAGAGAGAGAGGGGAGCAGGCTCCCTGCTGAGCAGAAAGCCCAATGCAGGGCTCAATCCCAGGACCCTGAGACCATGACCTGAGGTGAAAGCAGAGGCTTAACCCACTGAGTCACCCAGGCGCCCCGAAAACTTTGAACTTTTTAAAAATATATATATATTTTTTACAATATCAGAAAAAAAAATACTAACATGGTACATGAGGTAGCAAGTCTGTATCGCAGACACATGTTTTGAAAACAGCATTGGGCATATTTTTTTAAGTGGGCAAAATAATGTCCTACTGGGGAATAATTTACTTTTCAAATAAAAAAAGAGTCTACATATTGATTGCTCCTGGGTGGTGCTGGGCAATGATTCAGTAGTTTCAGACATATTATTTCACTTATTTTTATTATTTAAAATAACATAGATCCATTTGTAAGTGAGCAGATTTAGACGTAAGGAAGTTTTATAGCTTCCCAACGTCACTGGGTACACAACAGACTCAGGATTTTGAACTCAATTTCTCTAAACGCCTCTTCACCACTCAAATGCTGTGAGATGTAAACTAATAAAATTACAATATATTGTATGTGATTCTAAAACACGAGAGGAAGAATATTTAAAAATTTACTTACTTTAGGGACCCCTGGGTGACCCAGTCAGTTAAGAAGTCAACAATTGATTTTGGCTCAGGTCATGATCTCAGGATCATGAAATCAAGCCCCAATTAGGGCTCTGTTCTGAGTGTGGAGCCTGCCTAAGAGTCTTTCTCTCTACCCCTCCCTCATTCATGTGTGTGCTCATGCTAATGCTCTCTCTCTCTCTCAAACAAACAAACAAACAAACAAAGCAAAAAAGCAAAAAACAAAAAAAAAATACTTACTTTATTTAAAAAAATGAGCTACAGGGGCGCCTGGGTGGCTCAGGGGGTTAAGCTGCTGCCTTCGGCTCAGGTCATGATCCCAGAGTCCTGGGATCGAGTCCTGCATCGGGCTCTCTGCTCAGCAGGGAGCCTGCTTCCCTCTCTCTCTCTCTCTGCCTGCCTCTCTGTCTACTTGTAATCTCTGTCTGTCAAATAAACAAATAAAAAAAAATTAAAAAAAAATTAAAAAATGAGCTACAAAATGTGAACTGGAATTACATTACCATATATGGTTCTAAAAATTCCAAAAATACATTACTATAATGTATTCCAGACTCATCATTTTACTAATATATCACTTATTTTAAAAATGTGGAGCTTTGAGAAAACTGGATAAGGTCATTTATCTTGATTCTCAACAGTAAATTCTTTTAAAAATTTTGTAGCATGATAAATTAGCTAGATTTGGAAAACTAGAGCAGTATCTATTCATATAGAAATTATAGATTCATTACACTGATCTTTTTTCTACTATGAGATTGTATAGTATTCTGACTTCCAAACTTCCTTCCTAATGTTAACTGTTTTGTTATGTTAGTTCCTCTTCTCCTTTTTTTAGAACTTTATTCTCTTTGGTCTCTATTTTCAAGATTATTTAGTTGTGTGACTCTCAAATCTTATCTACCAGCCTGGTCTTCATCATAAATGGAACCAACAATTAACTGACAGTTTTCTTCCTTTAAAAATGAACACTCCTTTTTAACAAGTTTCTGATTCTTGTGTGTATTTTAACATGGGCTTTAGGGAGGTGATGACTTTACTGAAATTGTTTTTTAGCTATGTCTTATGTCTCAAAGGACAAAGATTTGCTTGTTTTTTTGTTTGGTTTGGTTTGGTTTGGCTCATAAAAACTCAGTGATATCTCATAATGACTCACTATGTGACTTTCTGAGCAGCACTTAAAATATTCAGAAAAACATGGTGCTTGGGTGGCTTAGGGGGTTAAGGGTCAGACTCTTGATATCCACTCACATCATGATCTCAGGATCATGGGATCAAGCTCTGTTTTGGGCTCCTATCTTAGTGTGACACTGCTATAGATTCTCTCTCTCTCTCCCTTTGCCCTTCCCAACTGCTTTCTCTTTCAAATAAATAAATCTTTAAAAAAAAAAAAGAATATTCAGAAAACTATTGGACAAGTTTTTATCAACGGCCTATTATTCAAAATGGTAAGGTCCCACAGAATTCAAAATGCTGGGAAGTAGCAGTGAACATGACAGATAAGAAACTTATATCTTAGATAAGAAAATAATAGATTTAATAAATAAATATAAGTGAATAATGAATTATTAAGAAATAACAGCAACATATTAAAATAAATCTATTTAGTTTGGATCCTTAGAGAAAACTTTAAGAATGTGAGCATCAGACTGAGCTCTACATGATACGAAGGAGCCAACCACAGATGAATCAGATGGAACCATGCCCAATAAAAAAAGAAACACAAAAACCAAAGTTCTTTATTATAAGGTAATAGAAAAAAATACATAGTGGGATCTGCTCCTGGCTCCTGACATAGAACTTCTGAAATCTTTGTAATTTCCTAAATGATAAAAGCATTAAGAACATCTTTTGTTCTAATATTTGGTCTTTGACCCTGTTCCTGACATAGGAATCCCAAAACTCTTGTCATTTCCTAGGTGATAAGAGTGTCTTTTGTTATAATAGGCAATTTTGGGTAGGCTTCTGGATAAAGGCTGGTCAATTGAAAGACTAAGCCATGATTAGAAGCTTGGAATTTTCAGACTCTTGAGAGGGGGAAGGGCTAAAAATGGAGTTAATGATCTATTACACCTATTTAATGCCTCCATAAAATTCCCAATAGTATGGGGTTCAGAGAGTTCCTACACTGTAAAATATAACCTGTAAAACATAACATAAACATCAGAGAGTGATGCAACCCAATTCTATGTGGACATAAGTCCTTTTGCTTGGGACCCTCACAGACCTTACCATGTATATCACTTGGCATCTGTATCTTTTGTCATATCCTTAATAAACTGATAAACATAAGTCAGTGTTTCCTTAAGTCCTTGAGGTGCTCTAGAACATTAATCAAACCGAGAAGTGTTTGTGGTGGCCTTCAATTTGTAGCCAAATCAGACAGATGTTAGATAACCAAAGTGGATAACATGGGACCTGGTATTTGTGATTGGCTTCTGAAGATGGGTGACATCAGTCTTATGGGGCTGAGATTTTAACTGGTTGGATCTGATGTTATTTCCAGGTTAGTAGAACACCCAGCTGGTATTATAGAGAAGCGATTGTCATGAAGAAAAATTTCCACACATTTGGTGATCAGAAGTGTCAGAAGTGAAGTGCTCTGTGTGAGTAGTAAAGGAAACACACAGGTAAGAAAGGTGGGAAAGTGAGATGTATCCTACACATTTATATTTATACACTTATGTAGAGTGATGTACCAAATATCTCTGAAGTAATACCAGATAATCTTGAATAAGTAAACAGGGCATAGTTTATGTAGAACTTTCTAAGTTAGGTAAAAATTTTAAGAGAATGAGAACATCTTCTGATTTATTATTTTATTTTGACCACTAAATATATTATATTTTTGTAATGGGGCTAATTGCATTGAAGAAAAATTAGAAAGCTAATTGGTTGTCTGGGGAAGAGTGATATTAGTGGTTAGTTAGGCTTCTCCTTTGTATATTTTAAAAAGAGTGATTTTTTCAGTTCAAGATTTGCCAAATAGAATAAAAGTATTTATACATAAAATGATGATGATGATGATGATGATGATGATGATGATGATGATGCATCCCAACACAAGGAGAGCAAATAAAGCATGCACTGAAATTTTCACACAGACTTACCCTTTGGCTGGATTCCCTTGTCCATTATGCAATCCACATAACCACACACTATGGACATGGTGGTAGTGGTAGTGGTTGAAGTGTTGTGAAGTAAATGGATTCCAAATATACTTTGAAAGAAAAGTTGCTATTTGATTGCTTATAAGATTGAGAGAATGATATAAATTAAAAATAATATCTAGATTTCTGACTTGACATATTCAGATGAAGTTTATTAAAATTAAAAATATCAACAAGAGCACTTTTGGGATAAAATCAAAGAATTATATTTTGGCAGAATTGTACACAAAGCCTATTAGAAATCCAAGTGGAAATATGTAGTCATGTGGGAGAACTAATTTGGTGTTCTGGAGAGATGGATTCATGTGATGGAATTTGAAGTCACAGGATTAGATGAGATCATGTAAGGATAGTGACTAAAGTTTAGATGGACAAAACAGATAGTTCAGGATTAAGCCTTGGAACACATCAACATCTGAGATTGAATATTTGAGCACTCAAATAGACAGAGGTGAGGTGAAGCAAAACCAGAGATTCAAAGGAAGAAAATGTGTCTGGAAGGAGATAACTATGGTTTTAACAACCTTGCAAAGAACAGACTCAGTGGAGGAGAAGACTTGGAAGCTCTATTCTAGTGGTGTGAAAGAAGGATGTAGATAAGAAAGTGACAAAATTGTCTACAAAAGACTGTTTCAATAAGTTTTGCTTAGTGGGAGCAGAGATGTGGGGCTATAGCTAGGGTGAGATGGGTGGGGGTGGGATGTGGAGGTCAATTGTATTTGTTCACTTTTAGAAAGGGAAATGGGAATGACCTGTAATAACTAAGAAACTATATACAGAAAAGGGAGGGGAAATTAGTAGTAGTGAAGCCTTAAGATGGCCAAAAGTCTCAAGAAACCTGTGGGGTAGTGATGTTTATAGAGTACTAGGCTTCAGTTAGAGAAAAGGGAACATTCAGAGCAGGGTTAGAGCACATCAGTGCTTTGCTGTTGACAGAAGGTGCTTTGCAAAGGGCACAAGTGAAGAGTTTGGGAGTTAAGAGATTAGAGGAGATTAATGGATGTACAGTGTATGGTGGGGATGTGAGTTCAGTCAGTGATGGATGGCAGAGATGTCTTGGGCCTCTCCAAATGGCTAAGGAGAATCAGAAAGTGAAGAATGACAAGATTAACCCCAAAAATTTCTTAAGAGAAGGTGGATAAACAGTTCAAGCTGGAAAACACAGAGTTGCCACATATCATTGCTTCCTGTAGCTCTTATTTTTTGATGGCCAAATGGTGATTGAAAGTTCCTCAGACAACTTCTTCCTTAGGTGGCCTGGGGGCTGAGTCTCAGTTAATGCCTCTGTTTTTTCTGGGCTGCTGTATGGAGGTGGGGGAGACTAGGGAACATCTCTGCAGCATGAAGATATGGCTACCAGGAAACCAAAAGAAGACCATGAAAAGAGGATTTGTCAGTGAATTAAATGAATAAAGGGGTGACAGAAATAAATAAGTACTCTTTGTAAACAAGAGAAATTAAAGTATTTTTTTCTTTTTTAATTTCAGCAGTAAATTATCTACCTTTTGCTGTTTTAGAGCCCCATGAACTCGAAGTACATGAAACATGAAGAAAACTACACCAAGGCTTACCATATTCATACCACTTAAAATTGTTTGAGGAGTTGGGAGCACATTATGTAAGAGGGAAAAAAAATAACAAAAATGCAAGAAAAAAATTCAAAACAGGAGGAGGTAGAATGCCTTTTTTTAAAGTACTAAAATGGGGGTCCTTGGGTGGCACTGTCCAGTTAAACATCTGGCTCTTGGTTTCAGCTCAGGTCATGATCACTAGGTTCTAGGGATTGAACCCCATGTGGGGCTACACATTTAACAGGGAGTCTGCAAGGGAGTCACTCTTTCTTTCTTCCCCTGCCCTTCCTACAAAATACTCTCTTTCTCTCTTTAAAATAAATGAAACCTTTTAAAAAATATTTTATTTATTTATTTGAGAGAGAGAGATGGTGACAGAGAGTGGGATGAAGGGCAGAGGGAGAAGCAGACTCCTTGCTGAGCAGGAAGCCTGATGACAGACTCCATCCTGGGATTCCAGGATCATGATCTGAGCCACAAGCAGACTCCCAAACAACTGAGCCACCCAGACACCCCTAAAGTAAATAAATCTTTAAAATAAAGTACTAAAATGAACACACAAAATTATAAACTCTAAATTAACCACTAATAATTAAAATAAAATAATTATATGATTGTTATACATATGATTGAAATGAAAGCTATAGTTAATAAGAAAACAATGGAGATAAAATGAATTATTAAAAAAAAACTCTCAACCGCAAAAAAAACAGGAAGAGAAAATATAAAAAGCGCAGATGGTGCAAATTAAAAACAAATAATGGAACTAGATATAAGCCCATTCTTTTCAGTAATTACATTAAAAACAAATGGTTTAAATACCATAATGAAAAGACAGAGAGATAGAGATAGGATTTAAAATGTAATATCCAAGTATTTCCTATCTACCAAAAAACCCCCATTTCAAATATAAAGGTATAGATAAATTAAAACTTAAAGGATGGAAGATTATTTATATAATTAATTCAAAGAAGGTAGTCTGATACTATATTAGCATCAGACAAAATAGTTTTCTCATCAAAGAACTTTTCTAGGAATAAAGAACATCATTTCATAAAGATAAATCTATTTGACAATTCATAATAATTATTAAAATAAAACAAAGCTTCCAAATACATGAAACAGAATCTAATAGAACTATAAAGAGAAAAGACAAACCCATAATTATAGCTCAAGATTTTGACAGCTTTTCACAATACAAAATACCTTTTCAAATACCAAAGCTCCTTTCACAATAATTGATATAATAAGCAGAAAATATCAGTAAGGATTTAAGACTGGAAAAACACTATCAGCAGGCATGACCTAATTGGCAGTTACAGAACACTTCACCTAACAACAGTAGGAAACATATTATTCAAGTATATAAAAAACATTTGACATTAGACACCATAATTTTAAGCAATAAAACAAGTCTCAATATTTTAAAAATAATTTAATGCAAAGTATGTTCTCAAATAACAATGGAACTAAATTAGAAGTCAATAATAGACAATATCTGGAAATTACCCAAATATCTGAAAACTAAGTAGCAGATGCTCAAATAATTTATGGGTTGTAGAAAAAAATCAAAAGGGAGATTATTTTAAACTGAATTTTTAAAAACATTTTAAATATTATTTTAAATGAATTATTTGAAACTGAAAGGGAAAGTATTTTAAACTGTATGGAAAAAAAAAAAGAAGCCAGCATATCAAAATTTGTCAAATGCAGCATAAGTAGTGTCTAAGAGGAAAGTTGTTGTGGTGTGTTTTTTTTTTTAGTTTTCTTTTTTTGTTTTATTTTTAAGAGAGGGAGAGTGAGGGGAGGGACAGAGGATGAGGGAGACAATCTCAAGCAGCCTTCTTGCTGAGCATGGAGCCAGATCCCATGACCCTGGAGATCGTGATCTGAGCAGAAACCAAGTCAGACGCTTAACCAACTGAACCACCCAACCACCCCAAGACGAAGGTTTATAGCAATGAATATAGACAGAAAATAAGAAAAGTTGCAAATCAATGACCTCAGCATCCACTTTAAAGAACTAGAAAAAGAAGGGGCACCTGGATTGCTCAGTCAAACATCCAACTCTTGATTTCAGACCAAGTTATGATCTCAAGCTTTATTGAATCTAGCTCTGTAAAGGTCTCCATGCTCAGCAGGGAGTTTCTCTCCTTCTCTCCACTCCCTTTGTCTCTTCTTCCACTTGCATGCACACTCTCTCTCTTTCTAAAATAAATAAAGAAATATTTAAAGAACTAGCAAAAGAAGATCTAATTATATATAATGAAAACTAGGGAAAAGGCAATGATAAAGAAAAAACAAAAATAATTAAAATAGAATACAGAAAAAAATACTGAAATCAATGTAACCCTAAACCATTTCTTTGGTGAAGGTTAATGAAATTGGAAAAAAAATTCTTGCTTAGTTTAAGAAGAAAAAAAGAAAAACACAAATTACTAATATCTGGAATGAGAGAGGTGGCATCACTAAATATTCTATAGATATTAAAATAATGGTATGGGAATATTATGAACTAATTAATGCCAATAAATTTGATAACATAGAGGAAAAAGACAAATTCCTTGTAAATAAAACTATCAAATGTGACTCAAGAAGATAAATCGTAATAAACCTCTGTATATACTTAAAAATGAATTCATATCTAAAAATATTACTATAAGAAAACACCAGGCTTGAATGGTTTCACTGACACATTCTATGAAACATTGAATGAATGTTTTGTACATAAACTCCCATAGACAGTATAAAAAGAGGGAATTCTTTCCAATTCATTCTATGAGACCAGAATTACCACCTAATACAAAAACCACCTAAACCCATTACAAGGAAAGAGAACTATAGAAAAGTATTCCTCATAAAATCAGATAGATGCAGATATTCATTTTTTATTAATTATTTTATTAACATGTATGTGTTATTTGCCCCAGGGGTAAAGGTTTGTGAATCATAAGGCTTACACACTTCACAGCATTCACCATATCACATACCCTCCCCAATGTCCATAACCCAACCACCCTCTCTACATTCCCCCCCTTCCAGCAACACTCTGTTTTGTAAGATTGAGTGTCTTCTGGTCTGTCTCCCTCCCAATCCCATATTATTTCATTTTTACCTTCCCTACCTCCCAAACGCCCCACTCTGCCCCTCAAATTCTTCATATCAGGGAGATCAAATGGTAATTGTCTTTCTCTGATTGACTTATTTCGCTCAGCATAATACCTTCTAGTTCTATCCACATTGTTGCAATGGCAAAATTTCATTTCTTTTGATGGCTGCATAGTATTACATTGTATATATATATATACCATAACTTCTTTATCCATTCATCTGTTGATGGCATCTAGGTTCTTTCCATAGTTTGGCTATTGTGGACATTGCTCCTATAAACATTCGGGTGCAAGTGCCCTTTCAGATCCCTACATTAGTATCCTTAGTGTAAATACCTAGTAGTGCAATTGTTGGGTCGTAGTGTAGCTCTATTTTCAACTTTTTCAGGATCCTCCATGCTATTTTCCAGAGTGACTGCACCAGAGTACCCCTTTCTCCACATCCTCTCCAACATCTGTCGTTTCCTGACTTGTTAATTTTAGCCATTTTGACTAGTGTGAGATGGTATCTCATTGTGGTTTTGACTTGTATTTCTCTGATGCCGAGTGATATGGAGCACTTTTTCATGTGTCTGTTGGCCATCTGGATGTCTTCTTTGCAGAAATGTCTGTTCATGTCCTCTGCCCATTTCTTGATTGGATTATTTGTTCTTTGGGTGTTGAGTTTGCTAAGTTCTTTATAGATTTTGGACACTAGCCCTTTATTGGATATGTCGTTTGCAAATATCTTCTCCCATTCTGTCAGTTGTCTTTGGTTTTGTTAACTGTTTCCTTTGCTGTGCAAAAGCTTTTGATCTTGATGAAGTCCTAATAGTTCATTTTTGTCCTTGCTTCCCTCACTTTTGGTGATGTCTCTAGGAAGAAGTTGCTGTGGCTGAGGTCAAAGAGGTTGCTGCCAGTGTTCTCCTCAAGGATTTTGATGGATTCCTATCTTACATGGAGGTTTTTCATCCACTTTGAATCTATTTTTGTGTGTGGTGTAAGGAAATGGTGCTGTTTCATTCTTTTGCATGTGGCTGTCCAATTTTCCCAACACCATTTGTTGAAGAGACTGTCTTTTTTCCATTGGGCATTTGTTTCTACTTTGTCAAAGATCAGTTGACCGTAGAGCTCAGGGGCTATTTCTGGGCTCTCTATTTGGTTCCATTGATCTGTGTGTCTGTTTTTGTGTGAGTACCAAACTGTCTTGATAATTATAGCTTTGTAATAGAGCTTGATGTCTGGAATTGTGATGGCACCAACTTTGGCTTTCTTTTTCAACATTTCTCTGACTATTCAGGGTCTTTTTTGGTTCCATATAAATTTTAGGGCTATTTGTACCATTTCCTTGAAAAAAATGGATGGTATTTTGATAGGGATTAAACATATTTAATTGCATTAAATGTGCAGATTGCTTTAGGTAGCATAGATATTTTCACAATATTTGTTCTTCCAATCCATGAGTATGGAATGTTTTCCATTTCTTTGTGTCTTCCTCCATTTCTTTCATGAGCACTTTATAGTTTTCTGAGTACAGATTCTTTGCCTCTTTGGTTAGGTTTATTCCTAGGTATCTTATGGTTTTCTGTGCAATTGTAAATGGGATTGACTCCTTAATTTCTCTTTCTTCTGGCTTGCTGTTGGTGTGCAGAAATTCAACAGATTTCTGTGCATTGATTTTACTGAAATTCTGTATGAGTATTAGTAATTTTGGAGTGGATTCTTTTGGGTTTTCCAATAAAGTATCATATCACCTGCAAAGAGTGACAGTTTGACTTCTTTGCCGATTCACCTTTTATTTCTTTTTGTTGTTTGATTGCTGAGGTTAGGACTTCTAGTACTATGCTGAATAGCAGTGGTGATAGTGGACATCCCTGACGTGTTCCTGACCTTAGTGGAAAAGCTCTCAGATTTTCCCCATTGAGAATGATATTTGTTTTGGGTTTTTCAGAGATGGCTTTGATGATATTGAGGTATGTACCCTCTATCCCTACAGTCTGAAGTGTTTCGATCAAGAAAGGATGCTGTACTTTGTTAAATGCTTTTTCAGCATCTATTGAGAGTATCATATAGTTCTTGTTCTTTCTTTTATTAATGTATTGTATCACATTGATTGATTTGCAGATGTTGAACCAACCTTGCAGCCCTGGAATAAATCCCACTGGGTCATGGTGAATAATCCTTTTAATGTATTGTTGGATCCTATTGGTTAGTATTTTGGTGAGAATTTTCACATCTGTGTAAATCAAGGATACTGGTCTCTAATTCCCCTTTTTAATGGGGTCTTTGTCTGGTTTGGGGATCAAGATAATTCTGGCGCCATAAAATGAGTTTGGAAGTTTCTTCCATTTCTATTTTTTGGAACAGTTTCGGGAGAATAGTATTAATTCTTTAAATGTTTGGTAGAATTCCCCTGGGAAGCCATCTGGCCCTGAGCTCTTGTTTGTTGGAAGGTTTTTGATGATTGCTTCAATCTCCTTACTGGTTATGGTTCTTTTCAGGTTTTCTGTGTCTTCCTAGTTCTGTTTTGGTAGTTTATACGTCTCTAAGAATGCACCCATTTCTTCCAGATTGCCAAATTTGCTGGTATATAGTTGCTCATATTATGTTTTCATAATTGTTTGTATTTCTTTGGTGTTGGTTGTGATCTCTCTTCTTTCATTCATGATTTTATTTATTTGAGTCCTTTTTTATTTTTATTTTGATAAGTCTGGTCAGGGGTTTATCAATCTTTCAAAGAACCAGCTCCTAGTTTCGTTGATCTGTTCTACTGTTCTTTTGGTTTCTATTTCATTCATTTCTGTTTTGATCTTTATTATTTCTCTTCTCCTTCTGGGTTTAGGCTTTCTTTGCTGTTCTTTCTCCAGCTCCTTTAGGTGTAGGGTTAGGGTGTGTACTTAAGATTTTTCTTGTTTCTTGAGAAAGGTTTATATTGCTATATACTTTCCTTTCAGGACTGCCTTCGCTGTGTCCCACAGATTTTGAACAGTTCTGTTTTCATTTTTATTTGTTTCCATGACTTTTTTCAATTCTTCTTTAATTTCCTGGTTGACCCATTCATTCTTTAGTAGGATGCTCTTTAGCTTCCAGGTATTTGAGTTCTTTCCAACTTACCTCTTGTGATTGAGTTCCAGCTTCAGAGCACTGTGATCTGAAAATATGCAGGGAAAGATTCCCGTCCTTTGGTACCAGTTGAAACCTGATTTGTGACCCAGGATGTGATCTATTCTGGAGAATGTTCCATGTGCACTAGAGAAGAATGTGTATTCTGTTGCTTTGGGATTGAATGTTTTGAATATATCTGTGATGTCCTTCTGGTGCAGTGTGCCATTTAAGGCCTTTATTTCCTTGTTGATCTTTTGCTTGGATGATTCGTCCATTTCAGTGAGGGGGGTGTTAATGTCCCCTACTATTATTATATCATTGTTGATGTCTTTCTTTGATTTTGTTATTAATTGGTTTATATAGTTGTCTGCTCCAATGTTAGGGACATAGATATTTAAAATTGTTAGACCTTCTTGTTGGACAGATCCTTTAAGTATGATATAATGTCCTTCCTCATCTCTTATTATAGTCTTTGGCTGAAAATCTAATTTATCTGATATAGGAATTAGCACTCCACCTTTCTTTTGATTTCCATTAGCATGGTAAATTGTTTTCCATCCCCTCACTTTACATCTGGAGGTGCTTTGGGTCTAAAATAAGTTTCTTGTAGATGGCATATTAATGGGTCTTATTTTTGTATCTATTCTGATACCCTGTGTCTTTTGATTACGGCATTTAGCCCATTTACATTCAGCGTAACTATTGAAAGATATGAATTTAGTGCCATTGTATTGCAAAGTGACTGTTACTGTCTATTCTGTCTGTTCCTTTCTGGTCTACTACTTTTAGGCTTTCTCTTTGCTTAGAGAATCCCTTTTAATATTTCCTGTAGGGCTGGTTTGGTGTTTGCAAATTCTATTAATTTTTGTTTGTCCTGGAAGCTTTTTATCTCTCCTTCTATTTTCGATGATAACCTAGCTGGATATAGTATTCTTGGCTGCATATTTTTCTCATTTAGTGCTCTGAATATATCATGCCAGTTCTTTCTGGTCTGCCAGGACTCTGTGGATAGGTCTGCTGCCAACCTAATATTTCTACCATTGGATTTTACAGACTTCTTGTCCTGAGATGCTTTCAGGATTTTGTCTTTGTCACTGAGACTTGTAATTTTTACTATTAGATGATGGGGCATGGAACTATTTTTATTGATTTTTGAGGTGGGTTCTCTCTGCCTCCTGGATTTTGATGTTTGTTCCCTTTGCTGTGTAGGGAAATTTTCTACTATAATTCACTCCAATATACCTTCTGCTCCTCTCTCTCTTTCTTCTTCTTCTGGAATTCCAATTATTCTAATATTGTTTCATCTTATGGTATCACTAATCTCTCAAATTCTCCCTTCATGGTCCAGTAGTGGTTTGTCTCTATTTTGCTCAGCTTCTTTATTCTCCAACATTTCATCTTCTATCTCACTAGTTCTCTCTTCTGCCTTCTGCCTCACTTATCCTAGCAGTAAGAGTCTCCGTTTTTTATTGCACCTCATTAATAGTTTTTTTTTTTATTTCAATTTGGTTAGATTTTACTTCTTTTATTTCTCCAGAAAGAGATTTTATTTCTCCAGAGAGGGTTTCTCTAATATCGTCCATGCCTTTTTTAAGCCCAGCTAGCACCTTGAGAATAGTCGTTCTGAACTCTAGTTCTGATATATTACCAATGTCTGTATTGATTAGGTCCCTCGTCATTGGTACTGCCTCTTCTTTTTTTATGTGGTGAGTTTTTCCACCTTTTCATTTTATCCAGATAAGAATATATGATCAAGATAATAAAGCACTATAAAGGTGGCAAGGACCCCAGAAGAATGCATGCTAACCAAATCAGAAGAGATCCAAAACTGGGGGGAGAATATTGCGGGGGGGGATAAAAACAAATACATATATATATTAGACTAGTGAATAGAACAGAGCACACACTTGATTTTGGGTGTGTTTTGTTCTCTTAGAAGAAACTGTGTCCCAAAATTTTTAAGAAAGAAAAACATACCTGTTTTTCTTTCTTAAAAAGTTTTCTTTCAAAAACATATATGATATATATAAATATATATATATCATACATACACACAAAAATAAAGGTAAACACAATGAAGGGATGGAATATGATTGTAAAGCTGAAAATTTAAAAAAAATTTCCAAAAATGGAATTGATAAGTTGGTTAACAAAAAAAAAAAAAAAAAAAAAAAAACAGGAGAAAGAGGAGGGAATTTGCTCAGGCTGGAGACTAGAACAAAGCTATGTGCTAGATTAGGATATATTTTGATCTACTAGAAGAAATTGTATTTCAAAATTTTTTAGAATAAAAAAACCTATATGTGTAAAAAAATAAGGTTAAATACAATGAAGGGATAAAATATGACTATAATAATGAAGGTTTAAAAATATTTTTTTAAGAAAGATATTGTTAAATATACTAGTTAAAAATGTTAAAAGAGGAAAGACGAAAAGTTAAATAATAGAATAAGAAAAATAAATTAAAAAAAAATTAACTTTGCAAGAATAAAAGATCATGGAGAAAAAGCAATGAATTCTATGCATTGCTTTTCCCTAGCTCTGGAGTTCTGCTGTTCTCCTTGAATCAATGAGCTTGGTCTTGGCTGGATGTTCTTGCTGAGCCTCTGGTGGAGAGGCCTGCTGTAGTGATTCTCAAATGTCCTTGCCCAAGGTGGAATTGCACTGTCCTCCCAGGGACCCGGCTAAGTAATCTGCTTCGGTTTGCTCTTGGTGATTTTGTTCCCTGAACTCTTTCTGTAGAGCTTTGGAAGACAGGAATGAAAATGATGGCCTCCCAATCTCTGGCCCAGAGGAGCTGAGAGGTCAGGGCCCCACTTTTCAGTGCACCCCCAAAGACAGGCTGTCAATCACTCTTGTCTCCCTGGTCTCCAACCGCACACCAAGTTCACCCGGCCTATGAATGTGTGTTTCTATAGCTGGTACATGACCCCACCTGGAGTCTCAAACCCAGCAGATTCCTGCTGCATTGCTCCTCCTGGAGCAGGAAGGTGACTCTCCCTGGATCCACCACTTGTAGGACCCCTGCTCGAAGACAGTGGCCCGACTGTGCCTTGGATCATGGTTAAAGGTAACCCTGAGCTGAAAGTTCACTCTCAGTTCTGTCTCTATAGTTGACTTCCCTGCTCCAATACCTGGCAGATCTTCCATACTCAGAAACCCCTGATCTTTCTGTGACACCATGGGACCTGAGACCACACTGTCCCCATGAGGGCTCCACCTCAGCTTAGCTTCTGGAGTGATGTCCCTCAGTGAAGCAGACTCCTAAAAGTTCTGATTCTGTGCTCCACTGTTCTGCCACTTGCTGGGAGCTCAACCTTTCCCCTGCAATCTATCTTCCCATTGCTTTGGATTCACTTCTCTAAACATCCTACCTTTCAGAAATTGGTTGATTTTCTGTTCCTAAAATTGCTGCTCTTCTTCTCTTCTATCTCTTTTTGAGTTTGTAGCTGTTCAGAATGGTTTGATACCTACCTAGTTGAACTCCTGGGATCTGATGTAATTTCAGTCTGGTACTCCTCCACCACCTTGCCTCCCCTCCTAGATGCAGATATCCTTAACAAAATTTTACAAATCAAATTGAACACTCTCTAATGATTATGATTCATTACCATTTAGATTTCATCCCAAGAATCCTGGTTTAACATTTGAAAAATCAATTAATACAATTTACCATATTGACAGACTATGTAATGAAGAACATGTGATCATCCACAGGTACATAAAGAAGAGTTCAAAAATAGACTCACAGAAATGTGGCCAGTTGATTTCACAAAAGGACAAAATCAATACGATGGATAAAGAATCAATAGTCTTTTCAATAAATGGTTCTGGAAAAATTATCTATTTATCTGCAAACAAAACAAAACTTCAATCTACATCTCACACCATGCACAGAAATTAAAACCAATAATAGACCTAAGTGTAAGTACTAGAACTGATACAATTTGACAGAGAATATAGGAGAGAATATTTGTGATTTTGGATTAGGCTAAGATTTTTTAGATACAGCACTGAAATTATAATACTGATACAGAATTGATAAATGAAATTTCATTAAAATGAAGAATTTCAGCTCTTTAAAATACATGGTTAAGAGAATAAAAAGACACAACAGAGTATAGCAGAAGATACTTTCTAGTTACATATCTGATAATAAATTTGTATCCAGAATATATATTAAACTCTCCAGAAGTAATAATAAGAAAATAGACCATTTTATTTCACTTCTAATAAAAATGTTCACATAGAACATTTGAGTGAACTCCTCTAAAGGAAAAAAATGAATGGCAAATCAATACATGAAAAGATGTCCAGTATTATCAACTGTTAGGGAAATGAAAGCTATTATGGAATAACACTTCATATCTATCAAAATACTAAAAAATTTAAAGCCCATACAAAAAGCATTAGTATCATATGAATCCATTTTCATAAAAATTATAAGAAATGCAACTAATGTGAAGCCTTAGAAAGCATATCAGTAATAATTCAAGAGTGTATGTGAGTGAGATGTGCCATGAGAATGAGGACTTAAGGAGGATTTACAAAAGAGCATGAGAAAATTTGGGTGATGATAGATATGCTGTGTCTTTACTACATTCATTGTTTTGTAGCTATATTATGTAACAAAACTCATCAAAGTATATACTTCAAATATTTGTAGTTTATTATATGTTAATTATACCTCTAAGGAGCTATAAAAATGGGAAGATGTTAATATGTAGTGAAAATAATATGATACAGATTTCTTTATGCTAACTAGAAGCAAATATTCAAAAACATTAACTCAGCCTGGTAATAATGTAATGTTTTTTAAAAAAGGTTTTTTTTCTATCAATGAATGCATTATGTAAATGTCATAAAATGAGAATTTATTTCTTTCATAATCAAAACAAACATGCTATGGAAAAGGGACTTTAAGTCTCATCAACATCTGTAACAAAAGATGTTCTCTCTCCTCTATTCTTAAATCATGCTCCTTTCTTCACTGGGCAGAATCTATGAATTCTTTGTTTGTTTTGTTTTCTGTTTTGTTTTGTTTTTAAATCTTCCACAATCACTGTTGACTCAAAATACAACTGATTGTCTAATTTTCTATCCCTTAAAAGAATAGAAGCTGAAAAATCTATTAGAGGCCCACACACTCACTAAAATGATAATTGATATGAGACAGCCTGACCATAAAGAATGAGAAAGTTGGCAGAATGTTCTAAATATGAACCATAATGAATGTTTATAATATTGGGCCAGAATTAACAATAAAATATTTAAAAGTCTGTCAGTCTGCATTTATCAACAATGGTTACAAATAGATTGTTTGGCCATGTGAAGAAATAAGCATCAAGATATCTGCAAGACTCATTTCTAGCAAATACTGTCAGATAAATAAGGAATTGCTCTAATATCATTGCACGATTTTTGGAAAGCTAAGGGTTGGCTATGGCTTTCAAATATATTTTAAATGATGTTCATTCTAAACTCAAACATTTTCTTTCCTTAGTAGAAAAATAAACACTATTTGAATTAAGAAAATGATAGCTAAGATAAAGTTTACTTTGTATTTTTTACTTATTTTAAGAAACTGTATTAGTTTAGAAAAGATAAAAAGTTTTGTTCTTTTTTTAATGATTATTATCATCAAAGTATTTAAAAGTCTTGTGCAATTTTTATTTCCAAAGAACTTGAGTACCAAAGAAAACATATAAAGAAATAAATTAAAAGGATATTTGAGTCAAAATTAATGAAAAAAAAATAGATGTGTAAATAGAATATACACATAGCCACATAATCTAGAGAAGTTCCTCAAAACAGGGGCAATTCTTTTTCACCAATGTAGTCACATAATCTGGGGGCTGGTCCATGGTGAGTTCACCAAATATGATGCTAAATGAGTTAATTATAAAAATACTGTTTTAGGGGTGCCTGGGTGCCTCAGTCAGTTAGGTGACTGACTCTTGATTTCTGCTTAGGTCATGATCACAGAATCATGAGATGGAGCCCATTCATTGGGCCCACTGCTCAATGGGAAATCTGCTTTTCTTTCTCTCCTTTGGCTTCTACCCCTGCTCGTACACTTTCTCTCTCTAGAAATATATCAATAAAATCTTAAAAAAATAGATTGTATTGATTTTAATTTCATTTTTTTCAGTGATAACAGTGTTTTTACCTGAATGAAAGACTCCAAGTAAATGTAAAGAGAAAAAAATTTCTTCTGAGACAATTTATAGAACAAAGAGTAAATGATCAGCCTAGTGAGTACAACATGTGAGTCAGAAAGCTTTCCTAGGCAAAAGCCTCAGTATATACAATATACAATATATACAATACCATATTGTATATATTGTATATCTGATGGCTTTGCTAATCCAAGGTCCAACATTCATCTTCTCAAAGGGCTATAAAAATTGTAACTGTTCTGAGTGAGGACAGGCAAAATGCATAATTTTGCATTGGTTAAAAGCTTATCTGCACTTTCTCCTTTCCAAATAAGTAACTTGAAGAAATGAAAGCTCCATTCCCTCTTTTATCTCAAGACTCAAAAGAACTTCCCTTCCAGGAATGAAGTTCCCCTGAAAAGTTTATGTAAGGCAGATGATGGGGTCATGACTTGAATCGTGTGCAAATTTTCAAAGAAATTTTGGTAGTAAAGCTACCAGAAAAAAATAACAAGCCATCTTCAGAAAATCAACAAAATGTTTGCTTTCTTAAACTCTTCTGAATATAAATCGTCTATTATTTAAAACATAAAAATGGAAGCCATCAACTTTCTCACTTATGCCACAGTGTTTATTTTTTAAAAGTGGTCTCTTTGCTGAAACAATCCTTTTCAAAAATAATTTATAGCCATGCTACTAAATGCAGAGGAACTAAAAAAATATATTATTTATTTACTTATTTATTTAAGATTTTATTTATTTATTTGGCAGATAGAGATCACAAGCAGGCAGAGAGGCAGAGGGGGAAGCAGGCTCCCTGCTGAGCAGAGAACCCCATGTGGGGCTCGATCCCAGGGTCCTGGGATCATGACCTGAGCTGAAAGCAGAGGCTTTAACCCACTGTGCCACCCAGGTGCCCCAAATGTATTATTTATTAAGAAATATGGGGTGGAAAATAGGTCACTGTCAAAATGAAAAGCATGCATTTTCAAAAACTTTTAGTTTTTTATAAGGGTTTGAATTTTTGTCTTTTAAATAGATAGTAGGTGTATATTTCTGACAATGTGAAGAATAGCTTCCATAAGTTTTGAATTTACATAAAAATTGAAGTACATTATATAAATGGCAGAAGCAGTCTTGTCTAGATCAACATCGAGATCTAGAGAGCCTGGTTGGCATTTTGTACATCTGGGCCAATAGCTGACTAACTCTGCAGTCCAGTTTTAGCAGAAGATCTTAAACTTCTTCTTCTTCTTCTTCTTTTTTTTTTTTTTACTATATTCCAGTTCATCTTAATATTAAAATGAATTATCTTTTGGTTCTGCTTTAGGCAATGGCCAAGAAGCTCATATCTGATCACCTTTCTGCCGGATGACAAGTATGAACCATTTACAAAATACAAAAAACAGCAGAGAGCAAACCATAAACTGACTGCAAGGGAAACACATAATTTGGAATTGGGAATGCAGCAGGTGACTTTATTCTGTGTGTGTGTTTACTTTGTAAGGTTTGCTAAGGAGAAGTCTCATCTGTGCCATGCAGGTCTCCTAGAACTCCAAGGGGAAGCTTTAGTCTTCTTGACTTGAAAACTAAAATTTTTTAGTTTGAGGTAGTTATAAGCCCTGGAAAATAAGGGATGAATCCTAGACATAAGAGAATGAAGATGGAGAGTCTCAAGTTTCCTGTCAATTCTGCCAACATTTCTGGCTTGTCCACTGAATTACACATTCATGGAACAGACTCTGAACAGCTCAGACGAAGCTGAAAGGAACTGAATTGATATTTTAGTGTGTGCCCTAATGATGGAACTGTAGTTGATGCCAACAGAGTTAAATGGCTTATACCGCAAACAATCCACTTGGGAAGAGTGTAACAGGATGCATGGCTCAGTTAAGTAGCCAACTCCTTATTTTGGCTCAGGTCATGATCTCAGGGTTGTGAGATCAAACTCTGAGTAGGACTCTGTGCTCAGCGGAAAGTCATCTTGAGATTCTCCTCCTCCCCTTCCCTCTGCCCACCCTGCCACTCTCCCTCTCTTATAAAAAGAAAAAAGAAAGAGCCTTAGGACAGATTAGAAAATAACAAAATGCTTGCTCCATAAGAAGAGGAAAAAGATAATGGGTAATAAAATGTAAATGTTTAAAGTGATGGCTGAAAAGTTTTCAAATATGGTAAAGTACATGCATTTATACAGGCAAGAAGTTCAACGAAACATAAGCAAGGTAACAACAATCACGGCTAAGAGCACAATAATCAAACTGAAGAAAAGAAAATATAAGGAGAATATTTTTTTTAAAACAATCTTAAAAGAAGACATTATATATAGCTATGCAAATAATTAAATGATCACTGAACTCACCAGAAACAATAAGGGTCAGAAGAAAATGAAGCAAATTGATAAATTAAAATGCAATTCTAAAACTATCAAAATAATTCAAAGGAAGGCAGGCAAGGAAAATGTGAGAAGCAAACAAAACGAGCAAAAGGAACAGAAAATGGTAAATGATAAAACAGTAAATCTAAAATCCAAACGTCAAGAATTACATTAAAATATTGATAGAATTACACCCACAATAAATGGCTAGGTTGTCCAAATATCTATAAAAGCAAAGTGTTCCCCGTAAAAGTCAATACTGATGTTACGTTTATATTTTTTACAATAACATGTGAAGAATGATTTGTCCTATCCACCATCTAATATAACCAGGCTTTGGACCCCTTAACTCTATAGTTTATAATTCCTACTCTCTGTGGCATATCTCTGACTGCTTCCTGGAGACATATAACAATGGTTTGTTTTAATTTCAGTTGTCTAAAAAACAAGATTTAAATGGTCAAATTCCAGCATGAAAATATCAATTAATTTTTAAGTTTGAGTTGTAGCCTCCCAGAATATGAAAACTCTGAGTATCAGATACAGTGTTTTATAGACAAGCATATCAGAAAGAACTGACTTGCGATTTTATTTTGATGTATAGAGAGATAAGCTAATTAAGTAGGCTGATGTGCAACAATGCAAACTCAGTTGCAGTTGACTATTCCTTATGAGAAGATACACATTTATAATAATGATTAGTTTTAGCTGGTACTCCAAAAAACACATGGTTTTCATGGCAAATCTGTTCATATATTTTCTATTTTGTCTCAGTGATCATCATCTTTTTCAAAGATTCCAAGGCTCAAAAAGGTCATGTCCTTCTGTTTGTACTGTAAATTTCTTGTGGCTTCCAGAAAACCAGAATCCTATCTCCTCAGCTCAAACAAAGTCATTGTTATTCCTCTGTTTCATGGTGTATGAACTATGAGGAGTCTGTGGGGGACCTGCCCACTCTCTGTCCCAGTTCAGGTAAAGAATGTTCAGTGTTTTTAACACTATCTTCTTTTAGGATTGCAGTCACATCCTTTTACCGCAAGCACTGATGGTTCATTTATAGGCATGAATGTTCACCTCCTCAGATAAGATATTATAGTTCCTTCATAGATACAAACATACTAAAAGAGGAAAAAGTGTACATGTGTACATTTCTTATTTGTGTGCCCTGTGTCCTCCCTACTGCCTTGCTTCTTCACACCACCTAGGAACAGAAGCACACTTCAGCAGTCACAGCCTTAGCTGGGGAACCTACTGTATTTATCTGCATAAATCAAGGAACCAGTTTAAAGTTTGTTCTTATAAACAATGCTCAAAGAAAATAATAATGAGATAGTAATTATAAACCTGATAAAAATAAAAATAGTATGATAATAAATTCTTTATAAAAAAGACCTATTACTGTTCAACACTCAAATCTTGATCCTCTACATCTCATGTTCTTTTAATCCAGTGTTTCACCTTCTTTGTAAACATTAGAGAACTACTGATCATCTAATGTCTCCCAATCTTTATGGAGATATTTAAGCAAAGAGGTGGCGGCCAGAATGGCGGCATGGCTTGCCCCAGACTTACAGGTATTTCATGCTATTGGCAAGCATACTTAGTAAAAGGAATCTTAACTTGATGAGGCACAATTCAATAATTAGTAAATCATATCCCTCTCTGTGCCTCTCCTTAGTACAGAAAGTTCTATTAATATTCTTACCAAAAGTCAAATACCTTGTATGTATTAGGAATGCAAATCTCTGTAAGATAGTCTTTGACTTCAAGGAATTCAATATCCATAGGGGAACAATAAGATGTGATGAATGCAATGTAGTAGATCTGTGTGATCATATTCTCTAAGCTTTAAGGAGTTGCTAAAGTATAGGAGAAATTCTAGCATTGGATGACACTTAACTTTCTTAAGCTGTGCAAAATCTAACTCTGCAGTTAAATAAATAAGAAGCCTTGTCTTAAATATCATTACAGTTTTGGTATATGGGAAGAGATCTTATTTGAAAAGTCTTAAGACTTTGACATCTAGGTTTTAGTCCTGCTTCAGTGAAGCACAGTAATTGTGAGATTTGAGCATTAGTGTTAGTTTTCAACAATTAATTTTGAAGATACTTTCAAATTCCAGTATGCTGATAAATATTTCGTAAGCAATACATTTGTTTATTCTCATTCTATTTAAATTCCATACTATGCCAGAGGGCATTAGACTTGTCTAAGCATTGCCAAAATTACTGCATCATTCTCAGAACTAAATTTAATTGTTAAAAATTTTCAATACTTATAAATTGTTCCCACCCAAGAGTCCTTGAAACTCCAGGTGTTTTTTTACTTTTGCGTATTTGGTGAATTACATAGTATCAAAACCTAAAAAAATCAGGGTTGAATGTTAGTGGTTGAATGAAGAATAAGGTATCAATGAGTAGGGTAAGCAAAAAAATAAAATCAATAAACTTGGATTTTAAAATACTCTGTATATTTGTACCGTCTCCGCTTGCATCAAATTTGAAAAATTTTGCTTCTAATATAAGAAAAAGATAGATTTTCTTTCTATACAAAATTGCTTCTTTTTTCTGAAGTATGAACTTAATACTTTTTTATGCTTGCAATACAATTAATTATTAAGAACTTTGATGGTGACATTTCATGTTGTAGATAAGGAATGTTCTCAGTAATCCTGGCCCATATCCTTGCATTGACTTAACACTTTTATTTTACATTTTTAATTCCTCACTGTTCCTTTGCAGATAAAAGATAGATAAAAGATGAGATAGATAGATGATAAATAGATAGATAGATAATAGATAAGAATAGAAACTTTCTTTTTTTTTTTTTTTTTCATTTTATTTTAGGTAGACTCAATACCCAACATGGGTCTCAAACTCACAACCCTGAGATCAAAAGTCACATGTTCCACCAACTGATCCAGCCAGATGCTGTGAGATAGAAACTTTCAAAGAAAAAGATTTCTGGCATTAGTTTCAGTACTTATATATGTCTTTATTGCATTTTCATATTATAGTAGAAATTTCTTTGAATAGATTTCTCAACTGGGAGTTATCCTAATAACTCTCAATTATCTTACGTTAAAAAGGAAGTCTTTATGTACTTTTAAAAAATAATAATTAATCTTTGTCGATATAATTAACTATAACTCTCGTGTAAAATAGAGAAATAAATTTACCACTGAAATTTTGATTACTTTTTCTATAAGAAAAGTCATATAAATATTCTATTTTTTCTTTTTAAAAAACAGGTTATTAGAATCACATACTCATTATATGATGGAGAACAAAGTGATACAAATCTTAAATTGCTCTTTTGTGTTTCTATTCTTTGGGAATTCTACCATTTTGAATTATTGTTCCTGATTTGTATCACTTTAGAAAATATTTTGGAGAGATATGTTTGCCACCCTCATTCATTGCTTTTTTTCTCCCTTAGTGGTCCAAACTAACACTCATTATTTTTTTTTAAATTTTTAAACTTGGAGATAATTATAGAGAGGCACATGAAGTTGTAGGAAATAACATAGCAGAAACTTATGTACATTTTACTAATTTCCCAGTGATAACATCTTGAAATTTGTAGTGCCATATCATCCCTAGAATTCTAACAGTGATGAATGCAAATTCCAGGACCACCAGGAGGATCCAGTACCACCAGTACCACTAGGAGGATCCAGTACCACCAGTACCACCAGGAGGATCCCTCCTATTTTACAGACTCACCCAATTTCCTCTCACCCTCAACTTCTCCCTCCCCTTATCTCCAGGCTGCCATTAATCTGTCCTCCATTTCTCTAATTTCAGCATCTCAAAAGTATTTTATAAATGGAATTATATCACTTCTAACTGTTTGGAACTCACTTTTTTCCACTCAATAGAATTCTATGGAGATTCTTCTAGGTTATTGTATGCATCAATAGTTTATTCTTTTCTATTGCTGAGTCATATATTTCATGGTAAAGCGTAGCACAACTTGTGTAATTATTCACTTGTTGAAGGACATCTGGGTTATTTCCATTTTGGGGCTCCTTTCAATAAAAGCCACAATAAAGTACCACTCAATTTCTACTTTTTTCTGATAGTTTTTATTATGAGTGGGAGTGAATTTTGTGAAACACTTTTTTCTACATCAATTTATCATGGGATTTGTCTTTTTAAGAGTGTTGACAATTTGTATTATATTGAATAAGTTTCAAATATTGAAACAGCCTTTCATTCCTGGAATAAATATCATGATCATGGTATATAATGCTTTCTATGTACTGCTGAGTCCAATTAGCTCATATTTTGGTAAAAATTTTTGAATCAATATTTATGATGGATATTGGTCTGTAGTACTATTCATTTTTGTTCTGTCTCAAGACAGAATTGAGAAATTTCTGTAATGATACCTCTGGTTTCATGTCTAATATTGACAATTTATGTCTTCTCTCTTTTTTATCAGTTTCACTAACAGTTTGTTTATTTTATTGATCTTTTGAAGGAAATAACTATTTTGCACAGATATTTCTCTTTTTTCTATTGTTTTCTGTCTTCACTGTCATTGATTTCTGTTCTGTATTTCCTTTCTTCTTTCTGATTTGGGTTTACTGTATTTTTTCTCTAGTTTCTTGATATGGAAGCTAGTATTATTGATTTGAGACTTTTATTCATTTCAAATGTATGCATTTAATGGTATAATTTGCCCTCTCAGCACTATTTTAGCTGTGTCCCACAAATTTTGACATACTACATTGTCTTTTTCACTCAGTTCGATGCATTTTTAAGAATTTCCCTTGAGACTTTCTCTTTAATCCATATATTATGCAGAAGTGTCTAGTTCAGCATCCAAATATAGAACGTTATCTTTTTTATTGACTTTTATATGATACCATTGTGACAGAATAAACTCTGTGTGATTTCAAGTTTTTTAAGACTTTTGAGATTGGTTTTATGTTCCAGGACAGGGTCTTAGTATATGTTTCATGGCACTTGAAAAAGATGTCCATTCTGCCATCCTTGGGTGGAGAGTATTCTATAGAAGTCTATTATATTATCCTGGTTGGAGGTGTTACTGAGTTTTCCTGTATCTTCTAATATTCTGTAGTTTTTCTTTTTTTTTTTTTAAAGATTTTATTTATTTATTTGACAGAGAGAGATCACAAGTAGGCAAAGAGGCAGGCAGAGAGAGAGGAGGAAGCAGGCTCCCCGCTGAGCAGAGTGCCCGATGTGGGACTCGATCCCAGGACCCTGGGATCACGACCCCAGCTGAGGGCAGAGGCTTTAACCCACTGAGCCACCCAGGCACCCCTCTGTCTAGTTTTTCTATCATTTGTTGAAAGTCATGGAGTATTAAATCAGCATAGTCACTGGTGTTATCATTTTAACGATTTGAATAAAATTTAGAACACTTACTTCCTTTTTGTCCCTTTACCCTACTCCTTTTGTAATACAGTTGCCTAAACTATAACCTCTACTGAAATTTAAGACCAAATCATAGTGCTGTAATTTCTGCTTCCACCACCAGTATGAATTAGACAACTCAAGAAAGAAAGGAGAATTTATTATAGCTACATAATTTTGATTTCTGTGTTCTTTCTTTCTTCTGATATTTCAGGATTCCTTCTGGTATCACTACTTTCTGTTTTGAGAAGTTGCTCTAGCCATTCTTTTAGGATATTCTCACTGGATATAGGATTCTGGGTTTACATTTATTTTCTTTCCACCCTTGAGAAACACTGTGCTACTTCTTTTTAGACTCCATGGTTTTGGATAAGAAACTCCCTGTCATTTAAATTTGATTTCCCTTATAGGTTAGTTCTCTCTCCTTGCTATTAAGATACATTCTTTGTTTTTAGTTTTGGAAGTTTGATTCTTTGTGTTTTGGTGTGGATTTCTTTGAATTTATACTCAATGAGATTTGCTTATCTTCTTGAATCTCCTAGGTTGATGTGTTTTGCCAGGGTTGATAAGTTTTTAGCTATTATTTCTTCAAGTCCTTTTTCAGTCTCATCCTTTTACCTGTCTTTCTAGAACTCCAATGACAGAGATTTTTGTTATACTCACACAGGTCCCTGAAGCTCTATTCATTTTGTTTTCACAGTTTATTTTCTCTGTGTTGTTAAAATTGAATAATTTCCAATGTTCTTTTTCTTTTTTTTTTTTTTTTTTAAGATTTTATTTATTTATTTGACAGAGAGAGATCACAAGTAGGCAGAGAGGCAGGCAGAGAGAGAGAGAGAGAGGAGGAAACAGGCTCCCTGCTGAGCAGAGAACCCGATGCGGGACTCGATCCCAGGACCCTGAGATCATGACCTGAGCCGAAGGCAGCGGCCTAACCCACTGAGCCACCCAGGCGCCCTCCAATGTTCTTTTTCAATTCACTGATTCCTTCTTATGCCCTCGTATTCTACTGTTGAATCCATCTATTGTATTTTTAAGTTATTTTATCGTTCAATTCTAAAAGCACTCTGATTCTTCTTTAGATCTTGTATTTCTGTGCCAAGAATCTATATTTTTCCTTTGTTTCAAGTGTGTTTACAATTGCTCATTGAAGCATTTTATAATAGATGCTCTCAAATATTTGTCATGTTTCCAATATCTCTGTTCTTTTGGTGTTGACATTTTTTGTCTTTTAGTTTTTCATTCGGTCTGATCTTGGTTCTTGGTATACCGAATGGTTTTTTTATTAACAGCTGGATATTTTGCATATTATGTTATGGAGTTCTGAATCTTAATTCCTTAAAAAAGTCATCAATAAAAATATAAGCTCTATGAGATCAGTTACCTAATAGCCTGTTCACTTCTAAATGTCTAGCACCAAAACCAGTTCTGGAAACCTGCTAGAAGTTCAACATGTATTTATGGAATGAGTAAAGAAAGTGTCCTGGGTACTGCATTAAGCATTTTATATGCATTACCTTATTTATTCATTCATTTATTTATTATTTATTTATTTATAAAGACTTTATTTATTTGATAGAGAGCACAAGTTAAGGGCAGGGGAATAGCTTATGGAGAGGAAGAAGCAGACTTCCTGCTGAGCAGGGAGCCTGATGCAGCGCTCAATTCCAGGTCCCTGAGATCTTGACCTGACTGAAGACAGACACTTAAAGGACTGAGCCACCTACGCACCCCATGGTATCTCGTTTAAACCTTCTAAATTGGTTTCAGATTTTCCATCTTAAAATTCAGGAAACAAAGGTTTAAAGAGGCGCAAATAACTTGAGACCAGTCACATCAATGATAAGTGGTAGAACAAGGTTCAAACCTTTGTCCACTACAAAATCTGTGATCTGTGTTCCTTCTACTAGTCCCAAACTGCTTCTCACAGAAAGAAAAGAAAGGTCCTTCATTTTGTACAATATTCCCCTTTAAGATGTCCCTGTTCCTCACATCAGGGTTACCACTAAACCATAGAGCAAGCACAGTGGAAGTTCTTTGTTATCTTTGGACAACACAAAACAAACTAACAAAACCCTAAACAAACAAACAAGCAAACAACATCCCAGAAACACATTGAGGTAAAGTAACAACTGTAGCAGGAACAGTTAAAAGGCTGCAAGAAGACAAAAGGATCAGGAAAGGTAGCTTAGTGCTTGGATAATTTACTATGGGCATCACAAAATAAAGGTCAGGGTCCAAGAGTTTGAGGAAGCAAACACTGTTTTACATATGATTACCTGCAATGAAATTCTATTGAGCGGCAGTCACTAAGTCACTTCTTAATTATTCTAGCAAAATTTTTTCAGGGTGTAACTTTCTAATTGTACTTAACTTTATCATTCCCCCTCTCTTTCTATGACTGCTAAATGGGTCAGTTAAATGTCATTAATATCCTCCTGTATGGATATGTGTATGATGAAGGTGGGAAAAAGAGAGCTAAATGAAGTTTATTTGGGTTATCTGTCATTTCCTAGGTCCAAAGCCTCACCAAAGTTTCTAGCAGCCCATGTGACATCTGTATCTAACTCCAGATTCAGTCAGTGCTTTATGTCAACTAACACAATCCCTTATGCAAGTTTGTATTACTCCACTAGTGACAGACAAAAGCATATTTTCTGCCAATGGTGAAACATTTGAGGTGACCTGGGTCACAGATAAAAGATACTTTCCTGTTCAGTGGTTACATTTTCAGGATAGCATTAATCCCACAAACAAAATTACAAATTGGATTAATCATTTATTCTGGAATAGACAGTAAAATTTAGAACATCCTATTAAAACATTAGATCTAAAAGATGAATGTTTGCAATATGTGCTTTAAGAAGTCTTCTATGATTTATTTGCCTTCCAGTGCTTATGAATAACGCAGTGCAAATTGTTTTCTGTGTGGTTTAAAAATCATTGGTATGCAAATAGGCTATGATCTGAATTTAGCCAAGCAAAATGAGGTTATGCTCATTAATCAAAGTAGATTGTTTAAATTTGGCAAAGAGATTGAAGCTGGAGTTGGTCTTAGTACTATGAGGATTTTTAGTGCCATATATTGTATTTATCCTTTCCCTTAATTATAGTAAATGCAAACAATTATGCCTTTATGTTTCCTTAGCCCAATTATACTCAAAGAACTAATTTCCTACTATTCTCGCCCTCCTTTTTCTGGTCTAGTCACCTCATCTTCTTATCATTGGCAAATACACCATGCACACTTTCACCCCAGTGCCTTTGCACTTCTCTTCTTTATGACAGAATATTTCTCCTGACCCCATAGGATCAGCTCTCTTCAGGTCTGTGCTCAAATGTCCACCTATGAGCCAAGAATTTCCTGAGCAGGCTTTATAAAGTAGTGAACCCTTACTTTCACTACTAGGTCCTCCTAATCTCTCTTACATTGCTTTATCTTTTTCTCTTTTCTTGGTAACATACTCTGTATTCATTGGCATATTTATTTATATTCTCTTCCCATGTTCTACTTACCTATTGCATAGCACATAACTTCAAAACAATGACTTAAAAAAACAATTTTTCATTTTCTAGCAAATAATAATTTTTCATTTTCAAAACAATTTTTCATTTGTTTTGCTCCTAAATCTGAAGGTTGACTGGTTAGCTACTGGCTTCTCTCTATCAGAATCTCTCTGCCGAGTCTCAGTTATGCAGTGGCTGGGGCTCAAGATCATGCTTGCCATCTTGCATTTCCTACACCTGAAGACTGGAATGCCTTGGGACTGGGAGAACCAGGGTTCCTTAGCCATTCTGCTATTTCCATGTGTGCTCTCTCCCCTGCATGACAGTGTTAGGAGAGGTAGGAGTCTTACAGAGACACTCGCATTCCAAAGCAAGTGTGGAGAGAAGTTAGTTTGCCTTTTATAATTTTGTCTTAATCGTCATGCAGCAGCACATTATTCACTGAGTTACAAAAGTCCTGCCCAGTTTCCAATGGAAGGGAAAGAAACTCCGGCTCCTAGTGCAGGTGTAGAAGGGGTCTACAAAGCATCAGGGACCAGAAATACTGCTGTGGTCAATTTTGGAAAAGATAACCTATCACATCCCCTTAAAAAGTAATGTCTACATGTTAGGTTGCTGCTATATCCATACTCATTTTTGAATGACTAAGGAAATAAATGAATGAAAAGAAAACCTAAATAATAGGGTTAGTAACCAATTATACATGACCAATGTATACAGTATTTTAATAACAGTATTGAGGAGGTTATGTAAATGCCCATGGGTATGTGCTTTATTAAAAGGTGCTGGAAATTTTTTGGGGGGGGGAATTTTTTTGAGTAGAGAATTAGATAGATTAGATAGATTAGATTAGATAGATTTTTTTCTTTATTAATACAACATAGATTGATCAAATTCAGGATAAGTCAATCATTTCTAATTTGAAGTGGATATTTCCACCTTGATTTTGATTTTATAAATCAATCTTGATTTTATGAATAAGTTGAGGACCTGAACAGGCCACAGAGAGAATATGCTACAACTTTTTGCCCCCAGTTCCTTTAAGTTGTTACTTTTAAAAAATTTTTATTATATTTAAATTTGATTAATTAACAGATAGTATATCATTAGTTTCAGAGGTAGAGTTCAGCTATTCATCCATTGCTTATAGTATCTAGTGCTCATTGTATCAGATGCTCTCCTTAATGCCCATCACCCAGTAATTTGTTACTCTTTCTTATAAGAGGCCAAGAACATTCCATAATTACATACTAAGAGCTAAGATCCATGACATGAGGGTCTCAGCTACTGTGCCTCAGAATTATGTATTTAGTGTTTATTACAACCCCAAGCACATAAAATGTTCTTAGTTTGTTAGAGGGGCAATAGGTGAATATTATTACCAAGTTTATAAGTACAAACTAAAGAAATTTTAAGTCGTAATTTCAAAACAGATCATTAAATTAATAAATTCTTTGAATACTATCTTGGTTTGCATTACTATCGATCTTTTAAACTATACTAGATATAAAAGTTTTAAGTACTTCTCAATCTTTCAGCTATGGTCAAGTGTAGATATAAAAGTTTAATAGTATGTTTCATATTGTTGTTATTTATTGGTGAGATACTAAAATCCAGTTAAGTCACAAGAAAGCATAAAGTAGAAAGTTCAGTTTAAATCTAGATGATCTATTATTTGAGGGAAAAAAAGTTCAGTTACAGACTATTCTTTTTAGAGTGCATTGTTATAGTCTTTTTTTTTTATTTTGTTTTGTATTTTGCTCCCCAATATTGCCTATATCCTGTAATTGCTTAATCAAATTATTTTTAAAATGCTTTTTAAAATAAGATGCAATTTCTTTTGAAATACTTACTGTTTCTTGTTACTGATGTGTTTTAATCAAGTTGGTTTCTGTCAGTCAATAGGGCAGTCTGTGGTATAATCCAGCTGAAGTATATATGTGAACACCAATCAGGATCTGGATGTGTATACATTCATCAGTCTGGTTGTATGTTTAGTGTATATGAACATCTGGTGAATTAAAAACCTATCAAAATGTAAGAGTTACTGTTAGATATACCTACTTTACATAGACAATAGATTTTAATTTTTCTGACATTGCCTTCAAATGCCAAAGACTAAAACTGGAAGGGACGATGATGCAAACAAAGTAAGGGTCACCTGTGAAGTGTTATAACATATATCATACTGTATTTTGCCTTTTAAGAAATAGTTCATAGTTGATAATTGAGGGGAAAAAATTGTCCAAAAAAATCAGAATATGGAAAACACAAGCTATAGTTTCTATCATTTTTTAAAATAAAAAATTAAGTATAATCTGAACAATCTACAGGAAAGTATGGCAATTGACAAATGAAAATGGTAATTTCAGTTTATTGATAATAGAGCTACAGAATGTTTTGTGGAAACTTTATTTCCCTTAAATTTTTTTTTTTCCTGTGTAACCTGTGAGTACATATATATGTGTGTGTCTAAGTGTATGTAGTATACAGGGAATAGAAAGTCATAAAAAAAGCACACAGAGAATAAAGAATTTACTCTTGGTTATATGGAAATAATTGTCTGTGTCTTAGATATGTTCTCTGAACTTTTGAGATTGATTTTAGGAGAGTATTACTAGTCATGATTTCTTCATAAGGTAAATTATTTTCAATAAAAAAAAGGAGGAAAAGAGTATTTCACTAAGGGAAATTAAACAACAACAACAACAACAAAAACCACAAGAAATGAATTAATTTACCATTTCAAAGCCAAGTAGAAAAACGTCTTAATGGAGTTTAAGTTACAAATTCTCATAGAGTCAAAATTGCTCTTGAAAAGGGCGGTAATTAAATTTGGCTTGTTCATCTTCAACATTTTAGTTCTGGAAAAATAGTTTGAAAAGTTAAAAGCCACAAAATTAGATACAGAGACGTTTCTCTTTCCAATCTCTCTTTTTCATCCCTTCCTCTATTTCACCCTTCTCCTTCTCTCTGTCCCAGTCACAACTGTCTTTACAGAGCATGTCTCTATACCTGCGTGAACAGAATGGGTGTGTGCTAAGACTCTACTGTTTCACAAATAAACATAACACCGTCCTTACACTGGGCAGAACATAATTTCAACTGATGATGACGTAGAAGTTGGGTCTGGCATCTGTAGTGCACGAGAGTTCATCACCATGAGAATCAATTTCCCAGTATTTGGTGCTGTTTAAAGGGGAAAGTAAACATATTTCATGCTTTTCTGATATGTGAATTTTGGCCAAATAGAGTCTGAACATATTGTACAGACATTCCTTATGCCTGATTGATTTTCAACATAATATCTGTCTTTGTTTTAAAAGCTATTCTGTCTAACTTGCTCCCCCAACCTCTTCATCCTGTTATTTCTTTTAACAACTGGCAGCTCAATTTTCTCATGGCCCCTGTTAGTAGTTTCAGCAAACTTAACAGTGCAATCAATTAAAATGTCTTTGGCAAGCCAACTAAGGTTAAAATCCTTTTACTGTTGATGGCTTATTTAAGAACCTTTCCTTGACACTTAAGGTATATAATTCAACATAATGTACCAAGTTCAATAATGAGATTAGCGGGTTATCCTGCACAATCAGATAACAACTTGATTGTTTGGCTTAAGTATAATTGGCATGTGATGAATGTGACTACAAGAAAGACATAAGCAACCAAAAGCTTGTTAGGATATGAATGAGGACATCTCTTAGTGAAAATTATAACTAAAATATTTATGGTGATTTATGGTTTAAAAATAAGTTCTATATCATTAACTCCAGTTATAGAACTACCTAATGAGGTATTATTTGTACAATTTATAAATGAGGAAAGTGAGATCCAGGAAAATTAACTACTGAGCCCAAGGTCACACTTTAAAGTGCAAGAATTAGAGCGTAAACCCATCCTTCTGATGGGAAACCTGTGTATAGATCGTATCTTAGGAAATATATTGTGTATATATATATATATATATATATGTATATATATAGACCATATAAAATATTGAAAAAATATATATGTCATATACAAAATACTAAGAATGAGAGACAGAGAAAAAGCAATATTCTTTACTATCATGGTAAAATTCATATATTTTTAGATTCATATGGCTAGTGATAAAAATCCTAGTTCCATTACTTTCTATCTATATAAACCACCATGAGCCTGAATTACTCCAAATACAAATAAGAAAAGTAGAAATAATTATTGTAATTATTGAGAAACACTTAGAGAAAAGCATCTAACAATGTGTTTGACACATAATAAACAATAAATAATAATAGTGACAGGAGAAGGAGGAGAAAACATCAGAGTCTATCCCTCTGTTGAGAAGTTTGAAAATTAGCATTTTGTCAGGTTGACACTTCTGATACAGTGTCTAGAAAATAAAAGAATATTTACAAATAATATCTTTTTAAAGATATCAAAAAGTGTGATATCAACAAGGACTAGAGAAGTTAAAAATACATAGTGAGGAAAGTCCTTCCTAAATGATCTAACAGTCATTGCCATACCTTAAGATTATTTTCTGGTTCTGAGCACAAACAGAGAACTGGGTTTAACCTAGGGACATGGACTCTCCTGAGTTTAAAAACAAACAAACAAAGGAATCTAAGGGAACTTTTGACTCTTCTATAGGCTGATGTGCTGGATATCTAATGGAGCCTAAGTACATGCCATCTTTCCTGATGACATTTTTTTGAGTCAGTTGTTTCTATGTAGGAGAGTAGGTGTGTTGTGGTATTCACGGTGTGGTTAGAAGTTTCATTTGTGAACTTCTAAAACCCCGAATGAAGTCTTCTGCCATCTCTGGACACTTAGGAAACAAATCACACTAGAGCCAGGGGGCAGGGGGCTTGCTTCAAATATATGGACAGTCTTGAGGTCAAGACATTTACCAGATATTGAAGTTACAAGGTCAAAAAGCAAATAAGCAAACTACTAGTCAGTCAAATGCCTAACAAGGTTATGTTCGTGGAAGAGAAATAAACCAGAATCAACAAAGGCTTACTATATTGCAATCTATACTTCCATGCAGATCATACCTTAATTGGATTGAGTTGATCAGTTGATCACCTAATCTGCTGAACAGAGGAAAAGTTGAATTGTTTCTAAAGGGGGAAGACAGGGAGTAACATCCATAGTCTCCAGAATTATTTTAGACATTATGTGAGTTAGAATAAAAAAAAAATTAGAAGACATGAATAAAGAAGAAATATAACAGGAAATTGAAAGAAAAAAAAGACGATTAAAAAAACCTCAATCTGATATTGAAATTAGCAGGCAAGGAATTTAATATAATCATTATGCATATATTTTAAAAACACAGGAAAAAAAGACAAACCTAACAAATGAGGGACAATTTCAATAGAATTATAGTTCATGTGATTAAAATGATATTATAAAAATATAATATTTGAAATTAGAAACTCATTGTATGGATTTAACAGCAGAATGGACATAGTGAAATACAAGATTAATAAACTTGAATCTAGAGCAATAGAAAATACTCATACTCAAGAAAAGATAGAAAAAATAGGCAAATGAACAAAGCTAATTATTAGAGTCCTCAGGTACACAGTCAAATAATAAGGCATATGTGTAATTGGAATTCCAATAGGAGAAAGCAGAGAGATAATAAGATAAAAGCAACATTGCAAAACATAATGTTTGTGTTTATTTTAAAAAGTTAATAAAAAATAATCCCAGGAATCAAGAAAATTATTGAACTTCTTCAAGCATATAAACTACACATTATAGATGCAGAGGCACATCACAGATAATTTGCTCCAATCAGAGAGAAAAAAATAGACAAATTAGACTTTGAAAGTAGCCTGAGAAATAATATATATTATATTTCTCAAAGGAGTAACAAAAATATGGATAACTGTCTTTTAAGTGGAAACTTTGAAACTCAGAAGGATATGGAATAGTATTTTCAGTGTTCTGGGGGAAAATAATCCTGTCAAGCTAGAATTCAAAATTGAGAGACATGAGGGGCTCCTGGGTGGCTCAGTTAGTTGGGTGACCAACTCTAAATCTCAGCCTAGTCTTGATCTCGGGATCATGGGTTGGAACCCTGCGCTGGGCTGTGTGCTGGGTGTGGAGCCTACTTAAAAAAAACTGAGAGACATGAAAAATGATATCATATGGAAACATAAAACTGTAAGAAATGAAAATTGCAGGAAATGATAAACATATGCAAAAAAATTTTAATATAAATGTTGTCTTCTAATATTTAAAACATATTTAAAGTACATGATACCAATCACAAAACAATCAGAAGAAACAACCAAAAGTTGCAAGAACCTAAAGCAAAAACTGACTGAACCAAAAAGAAACATACACATTTATAAATCTAGTTGGAGGCACTCATACATGTCTTTCAATATCTGTAGAAGAAACACACAAAACAAGTCAGAATATTTGAGTTTTTAAATCATTGCATAGAAATCGTGCTATATATACACAATAACTTCTTACATCAATATCAAAGTATCAAATAATCAGAAATAAAACTAAACAAACATGCAAGACCTCTACAATGAAATTATGAAACATTAGAAACGTTAAAGAAGACAAATAAATGTAAAAATATAGTATATTTATGAATTAGAAGACTTCCTATTTTAAAGGTGTCAGTTTTCCCTAACGTGATCTATACACATTCATTACAATACCAGTCATAATTCCAGTAGCTTTTGATTTGTATTGCTTAGGTTTTGGTGTAAAACTTGATAGACTGTTTTAAAAATTTAAATGAAAATACAATAAATTGTGAATAGCTGATTTAATCCCATATAAATGTGAATAAAACATTAACAATTCTTAAAGCAATGTAAGAGAATATCTTCTCCATTTTGAGGTAGGCAGAGATGTGTGGAACAAGTCACAAAAAGTGCTCACCACAAAAACCAAAGAAATGTATTAGATTATAATAAAATTTTAAAATTTTGTTTCTTAGAAAATACCATTAAAATAGTGAAAAACCAAGTCAGAGAGTGGAAACAATATAATTATATAAAACTTGATATTTATATGAATATACATTAATATCTAAGGTACACACTATGTATTCTTAGTATATATAATATATATTGGGTGTATATTTGATTTTAGAATGTACACTGTATGTATATTTAATATATACATTGTAATTATAAACATAATATATAATTATATATAAGTTATATATAGAATCCCACTTTATAGGAATTATATATTAATATCATATATATAGTTTCCATCAACATGTGCATATATAATTTAATATTTAATAAAAAA